>NW_021941082.1:0-11549 GCF_000721785.1 Aureobasidium pullulans EXF-150
ATAAGGGAAAGCTTAACTTTGTAGTTAGCTCTTAACCCCTATATAATTAAGTTAATTTAAGTTATAAGGAGTTACCTATTCGTTTAGGGGTTCTACTATAAGCCTCTTAATTTCTATAGTATACCTTCTAGGCCTTCTACACTTCCTATTACTAGGGAAGAGTAGTTTATATAGATTTACACGAATTATTTTAACTTAGAGTATAATTCAAAAAAAGAAAAGGCGCTATATAGTTATATAGGAATAGGGCAAAGAACAAATAGACTACGATAAGGAGCTTATTAACACTTTTATAAACTTATTAGCTATATTAGATATTATATTAGACACCTAAGCTATTTTTTATCTTAGGGACCTAGTCTATTAAGTCCCTACCTAACGAAACGCTACTATCTCCTAATTTAATAACTTTTCCTATATTATAGACCTACTAAAGTTTATAGAGACGCGCTTAGATAGCTTCCTATACCTACTAAATAAGAGATAAGGTTTAGAGAAGCCTAAAGAGAAAGAGGCTATCTTACTATTAAATATAACTATTTATTTACGTAAGATATAAGCTATACCTAGGAAGGTAAATAAGACCTTAATAACTCCCCTTCTTAATTATTATGCCTTTATTCTCGCTTTAGAGTAAGACTATTAACTATGTCTCTTAACTTAGTTTAATATATATATGTTCTACCCTTATAGCCTAGAGGACTCTTATTCATTCTATACTATTCTTAGGCTACTAGATAGAATAACTAATATATCTTAGCCTAGGCGATTAGGCGCTCTTTATGCTAGACATATAGGTAAACAATAATATGTAGTTACTTTAAGGTCCTTTATTAATAGTTCGATATAATCGTATAAGGCTAAGTTATAGGTAGGATGTTTAAGATTATTTTAACGTATATAGATTAGCGCCTTTATTTAAAGAGGCTACAACTTAAGCTATAGCTCTCTCTATAACAAGCTTAATCTAAATATTAAGAAGTTACTAGCTAGGTGCTATTAGCTTACGTAGCTAGAAGCAATAGTTTTAAATGCCTTCTTAAGTTACATTAAGTCTAGAGCGCTATCTAGGTAGAAGGAAGCTTTAGCATATAGACGTCTAGAATAGTTAATCTTACTTCTACTACTATCTTTAATATATACCTCTATATACTATTATATTAAAGGCTATTATTATATAATAAGACTTCTTCTTATGCCTAAAAGCTAAACTAATTCTAGTTATAATTAGCTACTTTATAACCTTAATTTTAGTAAGCTTTAAGGTTTTAAGGGCATATATTTTTAGTAAGGTATAGTAATCTTACCTTCCTACGCTAAACAAAAATAGCTCTTACTAGAAACGCCTAGCTAAGATATAGATTAAATGTAGCATTCTAAGATATACATAAAATTATTGACTTACTATAGAAATTATGTCTCCTAAAAGCCCTTCCTAATATACTATACCTACTTTATTACCTAATAGACTATTAATAAACATTACTATACTAGTACTAAATAGTACTACGTAGTATAGTAATAAGAGAATACTATGTCTACCTATTATTTCGAAATACTAGCCCTTAATTTTAGTAGTTATTATGTTCTTTACTACTAACTTTTTAGCTTATACTATTACTATTAAATTAAGTCCTAGAGATATAACATGTATTTAAGCTTATAACGCTTTTCTAGCTCTAATGTTTCTAACGTTAGGGCTCTTATACGCTCTAAATATAATTCTTTAATTCTCTTAAGCTACCTAGACTAGACTAGATAAGGTATATAGGGCTAGAGCACTATATATAGTTATTTATAGTCGTTATTAGTAGCCTAAAGATCTATTAGATCTACGCGTTAGTATTATATACTACTTATAAGAAGAAGATAATACTAGGCCTATTAATGTAGATCTAATAATATATTTGCCTATCTATGCTAGAGAAAAATCTTCGAGCTAGATATACTTCGACTTAGTTTAGGCGTAGTCTTATATAGATATTAGCTTAAAATGGATCTATAGTACATTCGAACTCCTAGAAGGATACACTTTTACTATTATTCCTAGAGACTTAATTCTCGTTCCTAAAGTAAACGCTTATAATAGTAGAAACTTAATTAACGACATTAGTACATTAATAAGCATTCTAAAGGCTATTACTTTAATGGTCTAAATTATATTAGCGTTTATTGCCCTCTAGTCGTATCGCTCTAACTTAATTAGCTATTAGGGTTATACCTTATATTACCTTACTATTATACTATACCTAATAATGACGCTTATTTACTTAATTAGCAACATATGTATTATAGACTACCCCTATCTATAATAGTTTAGACTAATATAATAAATAAAGTAGAGAAGGTAGGGGGTATATTTAAGGGTAAAGTCATATATACTATTACTCTTATAGACACATATAATGATCTAGTCGAAGACCCCCTATACTATAGCGTTACTAATAAGGATATTATTAGTATTATAATGTCCTTCCCTCTAAGTATAGTAATCTTCTAGCAATTTAGTTTAGTTCTATATATTCTAGTAATCTTTTTCTATATACTTAAAAAGGTAGAACCTTAGATCTCCTTAGCCTCTAAATCTATAGCTATTAACCTATATGTCTCTAGGACTTTAAGAAACCTATACGCTAAGTAGCTCTCTACTATCTTAGACGCTACTAGAACTATCTTAGATAAATAAAGAAATTAATCTAGTAAAGGTAGTTCTAACTTACCTGGCTATAGGGAAGCTAAGTATAAGATTAAGATGCTCGCTATAGATATATACGGCTTTAAAGACGAACTAAAGGTTTGCTTTATTAAGGCTCTTAGTTCTTTACGCTACTACTAGATATAAATCTGTAGCCTAATTAAAAGTTTGTAAGTCTATAGAGTGTACAATTATATACGTCTATAATAGATAATAAAGTAAAGAGATCGTAATAACTAGCTTATTACGTAAGTTAGAGTACATTAATGACACTAGTACGAGTGCTTTACCTCTAGCTTTAGGAGTATAGGGCACCTTACTAGATCCTAAATCTTATTCATAAACATAGTTCCTTTAGTGAACACAAATCTATTCTAGCAAATCTAATGAAGTTCTACTATCCTAACTACTCGAAATTTTTGTAAGCCTATAGCCTAAACTATTACATGATTTTAGGTACTAGAATTTTATAAGATAGTTCTCTATCTACGCTTACTAGTAAACACTACACGAGAATCTAGAAAAGTAACCTCGATCTATATACCTAATAGGGAGTCCTCCTACGGTTTTACTAAGTAAGTATACGATATCCTTAGGGTACTTTATTAGAGCGCAACTACCTAGGTCGTTCTCTTCTCTACTACTATACCTTAAGACATGCTAGAGGTCATTACTAAGTTTATGCGTAATCTAGTCCGCATTATAATTAAGAAGTATAAGACTTGCCTTAAAGGTATTAAATAGTTCTACGAGACCTCGACTACTATCTATCCCCTCTTCTATAGCTAGTTCTTTATATTAAAAATGAAATCCTACATAGTATCTCACATTTTTTTCCTACATGTAAATAGGGCAACTAACTACTATCTATAGACTATAACTAAATAGGAAAGCTTTGTGCGAGCTTCGTAAACCTAGAAGAGATCTATAAGGTCGTAATGACAGCGGGCAGTAGTTTTGTATAGGCGTTGTTAAGTGCCAGATAGCAATAGGAAAATTGCGCGATCAAAAGTAGAAGGATTATGACTAAAGGATGTAGCTAGTTGAGCGAGTTAATAAGGACAATTGCTGCACTGTATTAAGATGAGTACTTACCTGTAAATACTTACCCATCGTAGCTAATATATTAGCTAGGTCGGCTACAGTATCTAGTAACTGTTGTTTATGTTCTATACACAAAGTGTGAGTAAACTGCGCTGCTTGTAGTCTACTACCTATAGGCCGGGACTCGATGAGGTCGTAGAGCATAAGTATAGCTATATATGTCGACAAAGTAACGAATCCTATTACGGGGTTAAGTCCTTCTAGCGAGATGTAGACTCGTAGCGTCCTAATGCGTTATGCTAGCATAACCTGTAGCAAGCGATAGCGGCTACAAAACTCTTAACTTGCTCTATTAGGGGGTTTCTGTTTATGCTCTAAGACACGTCCGTAGATCGCTAATAAGATGATCGCTTCCGTAAAAGCTAAGGGATACGGCGGTGTTTAATCGATGGCGGACATGGCTTTAGCAAGAAAGCACATGTCGGCCCTAGGTCGACTACTTAAGAAATTTGCTTTAGGCGCTAGCAGACGACTACGAATCTAGTAGAAAGTGAGTATGAACGGGTGCTTCCGGGAATTGCTCGAAATGTACTTACTACACGCTCATCGAAGGACATGTGCATCCTATTAACTATGCTTATAGTTCTATCGAGCAGGTAGGCTAACTAAAAGGTTCGTCGCTTCACCTTAGTCTCTATCTAGTTGCTTTAGGACCGCTCTTAGCGATTTAACTCGAGTTAATGTAGTCTAAGTTATATGGCACACGGAGAGGGAGGAATATTAAGCTCGTATAATCTTATTATATGAGCTAGTCGGAACGCTCTGCCTATAGACACCATCCCTCGGTGGAAGTTTTAACTAGTTAGCTCGTAAACCGCGAGCAAGATCTATGCTTGAACGTGCTCTATAGACAATTCCTGGCAACATGTGTCCGACTCGAAGCTGTTAAGAAGTTGTCTTGTCTTTAAGTATAGTTTCTGCCCCTCGATGTGAAATTAGCTAGATAGCGAAGATGCAAAGGTCTATATGGCGTGTTGTAAGCAGATCTTCTGTTTGGTTTTGTTTACTTGTTTAGACCATAACTAGTAGCGGCTTCTCTAGATTATCGGTGTGAATACATAAGCGCGGTCGTAGAAGAGCTAATCGCTGTGGATAAGGTTAACAAGCCGGATTTTGACTCACAGATACTAATACTTATAGGTCGTTATGCATCATCGGGGTGACTAAGAAATCGGGTTCCCTAAGAGCTAAAGGTAGACTGTAAGAGATTTCTAGGGTAACATTAGTAGTCGTAGACGGTCCCGAGTAAAGTAAAGGGAGAGTTAGAAGCGAAGAGTAGGACATGAAAGAACTCGCGAGTAAGTCGTCAAAACATTCCTAAGGCTTACGGGAGCCTATTTAGAAGTCCATCGGCACTGACCATTGCATGATATCCCCTGCTAGACCGGCAATAGCACTAGACATGTTAACATTAGCGTCGTTACTAGAGCTACTACTACTACGCTCGACTTCTTATTCATTAAGTGGTACCGAAGGGGACTATGCCTTTAATCTATAAGCAGGCGTCGCTTATGTTGCTTATGTCGCTTATGATGCTTGTGCTGCTTATGCTGCTTATGCTACATGTGCTGCTTGTGTTGCTTATGCTGTTTGTGACCCTTATATCTGCTCCGTCTCTTGCGTCTGCTCTATCCCTTTTTGCATTTCTAGCTAAGTCTGTAGTTCCTCTAATGAGGTGAGATTAATTAGTATGACCATTTAATGTAGCAGATTCGTAAGCTCTGTACCTATCTTCTTCTAGAGTGTCTTAAGATAGCCCTTCTTCGGTCCACGAGGGGGGCGATTATCTCTAACGATGCATATTATACCCGAATTATCGCAAGCCGTGCATTATAGTAATTTTCTATCGTAGCGAACTCGTTTATAGCGGCATTCTTCGCACTATAAAATGTTAGTCTTATGGTTATCATCTAGATGGGTGACGATGCTTGCTTACAGCTAATCTAAGCTATTGTCTATAAGGTTAGGTTGTTATGTTGTTAGGGGACTATGACCTTGTCTCTGCTATGTTTATAGGAGGACGGTAGGAGATAATGTTTAAGACTTACAACAGGACGGATAGGTTATAAGCTTATAGGTCGCGGTCCACGCAACTAGAGTTATGTTTGTCGTCAAGTCGTAATTAGCAGCCCTCGGCCACTTAGACCTATCTATCCTTAGGGTATGCACCACTAATGATAATAGAGCCACTACACTAGTCTTACACCTTAACGTATTTAAGCTTTGCGTTAAAATGCGAACTTCGACGTAGACAAAGTTTAGCTAGAATCCTACAGGACCGGACGCAGAATCCTTTAAGATATTTCTCTAGACCATGCACAAGGTAAGAGTTAGTTCGATACGATAATAGGACAAGATTCCTAATATAGTAATCCGTTGCCATGTAATGTTACTAACTAGCGTGTTTAGAAGATTAATAGGGGAATCCCGCGAATGGCGCAAGCGCGGGCTTTAGTAGTTAAGCAACGGCCAAAAAAAGCTTGTAATATAGCGCTCGTGCTTATTTCTAGGTGTGGTTATGCAGAATTAACCCTGCGTAGAATATAGGTCTGTTTTGGTATAATATTAGGAAGCAGAGCATTTCTCCTGGCGTGCACATATTATAGACTCTCTCCTTACATTAGTTCCGCTGCTAGAGATAGGGCAGACTTAGCTATAGTAGATCATCCTTGTCCCGGATCGGACAATGGTCTCTAATAGTCATCTCGTATCGGGCAACTTCCTAAGATGCTAAATGTCGCGCCTGTCCTCTATTACGTAGTCGTCTTGCAGAATGGCACTGTAACTAGAAGCTTTCGAGCTAAAATATTCCCGCTAACGTAGACAGTGGCGATAGCAATCATCCGACGTTTCGGGTGTGCCCTCTTACATAATGGCAAAGGATTGTTTAGGTCCCCGCTAAGGCTACTTAGTTAGATAATGAAGGGTCTTGCTCCGCTCCTATACATTAAACTTTCTTAGAAACGTTGGAAATGCGCGTCGGGCTACCGACGATCATTCCTAGCGCTACGAGAACAAGCTGCTCTTTCACGTAAGGACCTTAGGAATATTCGGATTACTAACTTCTAACGCCGCTGCCGGGTATTGTACGACACGGTGCCTACTTGTCTTATGTTGATCACTTATTAAGCAGATTAAGTAAGAGAGTGGCCCGAGATTAGGAGTGGTTACACAATTATCTTTCGAAAGCACGCCCTAATAAAAATCTTTTTAAGGTTTTAGACCCCTAATCCGACATCCCGAAGCGCCCCACTTCGAGTCCCTAAATTGTTATCTAGAGTAATCCTACTATTTAGCAGCGCATAGCCGACTGCGCTAGCTAGAAGATTCGCGCGATACCGCTAGTTACATCCTTCGGCGAGGATAGCGAGCATAAAGAAGCTAAGTCTAAGCTTTACTAGATTGCGTGAAGCCTCTATGATTCTGTTCCGACTTATTATGCTCCCGTTAGGCTCGGAATCCTATTAGAAAGGCTTCTGTTCACACGGATCTTCTAACTAGAGAAGGTAAGACTTGTAGACTAAGGCGTTGTCCGAGTTTAAACTACTAGATAGGCCAAATTTAGTGGACCGATAACAGACAGGCTTTGCTAGAGTCGGATGATTATAGTAGACATAACTTGCATGTTTATCTAGTCTATCGAATGCTTTGCGTAGAAGCAAAAGCTAATTACTGCTTCATACGTAGCATCTCTATATGCACATGTCCTACTCCTCTTGCCGAGTAATGCAACTTCTGCCGAAATGTCGGGGTGCCTAGTCCCGTACGTAACGACGCTCGCGTTAGAAACGGCCGTGCGATATAAGTTCGGGGATCGTTAGCGACATACCTAATTAGGACAATACCTCGAGCTAAGCTAAGACGCTGCATGCGCGAGATACGAGACGGCAAAATTCTCGACGCACGAAAGGTTATAGTCGTAGACACGCTGTCGCTAATTAAAAGCTTAATATCCCGAGCCTTCTACGTTCAAGTCGCACAGTTAAGCTAGAGATCATCTAGATTTTAACTTCCGCATAACAACATAGTAATGACGCTTAGGTCTTCCATTTATACGGGGCAGTTAGGGGATTTGCAAAGGTGACATTGCTAGCTAAGCGTCTAGGATACAAAATCAAAACCCTTTAAAGCTTTTCTCCCCTGTATTACAGGTCTTACTCTTCACTAGCCGTCCTACTCGCATTAATTAGGCTATAGTCCCTCATCTTAAACAAATTCATCATTAGTCTTCGAACTGTTCCGTAAATCTACTCTTCGCAGCTACAACGCTAGCTAACGCATTTAGGCTCTACGTGCCTAAGATATCGAAAATCGAAACCTCGGCCTTAGCCTAGAGCACTAGCATATTCCTTAATTTAACTGCAATTAGGGAATCTACGCCGTACGCAGAAGGTGGTTTACCTATATCGATGTCTTCGGTAGGGATTATAAAGATTTCGGCGAGCTTAGCGATAACGGCGTTAGCGATTAAAGACGTCAACTTAGAGACTAAGGTGGCGCGAGACAATATAGAGAGCAGAGAGCCTATGTTAGCCGCGAGAACGGCGGCAGAGGGTTTAGAGTAAGGGCGAAGGGGTAGGAAGCGCGCATCGCGGCTTAGTTGCGAGCGGCCGTTAGCATCCTACTAAGGGCCGGCAGACGAGTTTAAGCTAACGATGATCTAAGGGCGTAAGTTAATAGGATGCGTAACTGCAGCGTTAAGGGCACGGAGAACGATATCTTCGTCTAACATAGTGAAATTACCGTCTTTGCGTAGGCGATTAGCGACTTTAGACGAGGTAGTTACGTAGCCGATGTCCGAGATTAGTCTAAGGTCTAGCGCAACACTAGGGAGCCCGCGTAATTGCCGCTAGTGTGCTATTGCATCCTCGTAGGAGCCTCTAGCCGTATAGTTAGCTTATAACGTAATGCCTAAGATTCTAGATACCGATGAAAGCATAACGAAGAAGTCGAGTGAGCCTAGCTGTAAGAACTTAGTATGCAAATTCTAAGTGCCGTACAGCTTTAGTCTTAGACTACTATGCTAGTTATCGAGAGTCATTTGCTCGAACACGGCATCTCGCAGTAACATAGCGCCTTAAATTACACTACGTACCGGTGGCAACCTAGCATCGACGTAAGTCTTAAGGGCTATGGCCAACGAGCAGGCTAGGGAGATATCGTAGCTAACGGGCTTCATACGATAGCCTGCTTCGCGGAGTTCGTTTACGAAACTAGCTTCGGCTAAATGTTTGTTGCTTGCAGAGTCTAGATCGCCAGCACTTCTTAAAAGCAAGATAAGGTTTCTCGCTCTATGAGCGAATAGCTAGCAAGCTATTAAACGTCTAATACCGCCTACACCGCCGACAATAAGGTAAGATGCATCGGGACGGAGGCGTGCTTAAGTAGTAAGCCCCTTTAGCTAGCAGGCGAGATGAACTTTTTCCTTAGCTCCGGCAGAAACTATAACGTAGCCTATATGTTCGTTAGTCTTAACAAAGCGAAAAGCCGATTTAATGTCTCGCATAGGATAGACAGTGATTAGTCTAATAGGCTTAGCCGCCTGCTGTAATGTTAATCGGAGCATTTTAACAAGCGCCCGCTAGACGTTAGGGCCCCGACGACGGATGATCGTTAAGATGTCTAATGCTACGATGGAGATACTACGGGAAAAAGATTCAATCGTAATAAGACCTTTATTCTCCTAGATTCTCTTCCTACTAACGTCAATAAGATAGCCGGAAGGAGCTACTACACTAAGACTAGCCTATAGGAACGATGCCGGTAGTGAGCTAAGCACAGTATCGACACTACGACCATTAGTTGCAGCTATAACAAAGTGAGCGAACGAGTCATTACGGCAGTTAAATATGTGCTCGGCAGGGATGTTAAAGTCCTGATGGAGGAGGTATCGCTTTTCCTCGGATTCGGCAGTAACGTAAATCTTAGTCACGCCGAGATGCTTAGCTAACATTATCGCTGCCTGCCTAGTAGCTCCGGTCGCTACGTAGATTAGGATAGATTGCCCTACCTGCAGCCGTGCAGTGTCTATAAGGGCAGTATAGGCAGTTACAAAGGCTATCGGCAGAGACGCGGCATAAGTAAAGTCCATATTAGACGGTATCTAGATAACGCTATTATATGAAGCGCGAAGAGGAGTAGCAAAGGATGCTCTATCTAAGGCAGCTATAACGCGATCGCTAACTCTAAAACCTTTCGCTTAACCCTCGACGCTGACTCGGCTTACGATACCGGCGCATTTAAAGCCTATAGCACGGTCTTCGAGTTAGCCTAAGGCAGCTAGTACATCGCGTGAGTATACACCCTAGGCCCTAGGGGCGATCTCGACGAGGTTTGCTAACAATGTCTGTTAATCGTCCTTACGTTAGATAAAAACTAGTATATCTAGATGTCTAGGGATGCCTGTTACTAGTCGTGTCTGTTTGCTATCCTAGAAGAGAGACTTAAGTGAGACTCCATAGTCACTATTAAGCGCATTATGGTCGTCCTTAGTGTTTAAAGAGGCATCACCCTAGGTTAGGGTAGTTAGACTAGTAACCATGTTATTATACTGCTTATCTTTATAGTAGCGAGGGATAAGGAGAATACCATTACGCTCGGCATATTCGAACTCCCTTAGCTTAAACTCTACCTCTTCATCCCCGAAGCCTTCTATAAGTACCTAGACAACGGCTGCGATTATGTCTCTCTTACTTAGATTTGATTGCTCGAAGATGTGCCTTACATTAAGATCTAGAGTGATGAAGCAGCGACCGATATACTCGTTACGTAATGCACGTAAGAAACCCTAGTTTAGGGCGCGTTTAGGCGCTTCGATTCCTATAGTACTACTACTAGTAATCTACAATAGACCGTTACACTACGTAACTATGGCACGAATGCCGTTTATGCATCTCGAGTCGAGTTAGGCTAGAAGTAGACGGTTTATCTCGCCAAGGAAGATACAGCTTTTGGCTTTGTAGACTTCTAAGTTAGCTTGTTCTAGCACGTGGTGCTCTAGCGCAGAGTTAGTTAGAACCTGAATCTGCTAAGATAGCATATCGACAAAGCCTTCTAGTGGGGCGGCTCTGTTGCTAGTGATTAACACAAAATCAGCTCTGCCGAAACTAGGTTATACGTCCTTCTTACTCGGCGACATAGCCATTATGATGCTATTGCTATGAACTCCATTATTTCTAGGGCCTAAGACTTCAAGATTAAGGCCTCCGAATCTAGCGTCACGTAGGACTCTATCCTAGGAAGAAGTTATGAAAGGCTAATGGTACGTGTCTTCGTTTTAAGCGGAGATGACATTAGAAACTAGTTTAGCGTTACTCTTTACCTGTATCTTAGGCGTGAAGAGAAGTGCACCGCCTGGTTTTAGCAGAGTGCGCAAATTAGAAATTTTACTAGTGGCACCTTTACTAGCATTAATACATTCCATCGCTAGGACGATGTCGAAGCTCCCTAGGGTAAAGTCTTGTTTCGCGAGGTTCTACTCGATATTAAGCTAGCTATACTTAAGCAAATCATCCTAATCGCTAAGTTGTTCGCGAGCATTAAGCAAGGATTCACTCGTAGACGAGGCTATATGCTATCTTTCTATTAAGGGAGCTTTAGGTGTGCCGAGTGCCTCTAGAATAAGGCGTTAGGGTTTTTAGGGTTAGGTTTGTTTTGGGTTAGGGTTAGGGTTAGGGTTAGGGTTAGGGTTAGGGTTAGGGTTAGGGTTAGGGTTAGGGTTAGGGTTAGGGTTAGGGTTAGGGTTAGGGTT
>NW_021941083.1:0-4126 GCF_000721785.1 Aureobasidium pullulans EXF-150
CCGTAAACGTTAAGGGTTCCCTTAGGGTTCCTACCCCGCGTTTTCCGGCGTAATCTAGACGCGCATTCTAAGAAGCAGCTCTACGGGCGGTAGTAGCACCGGCGTGCGATCGCTATCTAGTAATAGAACGCTATCTTAGATTCGGATAGAAGTAACATAGCGAGAGTATAGAGAGATATGTAGCTACGTTATATATAGTGCGCGTAGGAGAAAATAGTCGAAGCTTATAAGTAAGTAGAGAACATATAGTAGTAAGAACGTAGTAGAAGAAAGATATCTATAGAGTGCATCTTATACGCATACGTAGAAGGCTATCTATTTATGCGTTACTACTATCTTCGTAACTGCATAGTCGATCGCGTGTCGAATACTCGCTACGGCCGCCTAGCATCTATTATAGCATTTACGACCGTCTTACGACTAGTTCACTTAATCGGCTAGTCTTCCTAGAATTAGCGACCCTTCGTAAGACCGAGACTAGCTAGCGTTCTTTATGTCGTCTACGTCTTAAGACACTTCTTCCCCTTCCTCGTCTATATTAGTAATAAAGATCGACTTATCGCTAAGATCTCTCTACGCACTCGGAGGGATGTTCTCTGCTTAGCTAGCTATTAGTAACGCGCTAGCTCTAGAACCCGTAGCGGGCACTAGCCGTCTACTAAAGAATTCGCGTAATTTAGCCCGCTACCTTACGCGGTCTTAAGGGGACTTACGTTTCTGCGGACAGTCCCTATCTAGGTAGACACCGGTAGAGTTACGCTTTTGCTTTACGTCTAGCTTAAGAGCGGGTATCTTAAGTTTAGTAGGGGCTTTAAGCTAGATCCGCTCTTACTTAATCTCTCGGATAGATTTTCCTAAGACTTTCCGCGTAGCTTAGTCGTCGGTAGTAGTTAGGATCTAATAGAGTCTATCGATATCATCTAGTAGGATATACCGCTTCTATAATATACGACTACCGCGTATAGCTCTTTATACTTAACCGCCTAAGCGGGCCTCTAAGGATTTCCTCTATTCGTTAACTACATTACCTAGCGAGACGCCTCTCTTATAAGTTACTGCGATTTAGAGTAGTAGACGTTTCGATAGATGCGTAGGCGAGGTAACATTAGGTAGAAGTAAGTCTTTCGGGATCGAGTCGAACTAGTCTAGCCCCTACGACTAATAGATAGCTAGGATGCTCTAACGTTTGTTACTCTAGGTAATGGTTCCTATTATTAGTAGAGCTATAAGGAGGTCTTCTTACTCTAAACTCTTAGCGAAAGCCTTAAGAGATCGGTTCTTCGGATTTTCGTAGGTCTTCTATATCTCGTTTAGCTAAACGTATCGCTATACGTATAGCGTCTTTATAGACATCTCTTCGGTTTGTTTAGTAAGCTCGTCTAGCACTTAAGCGGCCGCTTAAGCCGGAGTGATGCCGTCTCTAGGGTGTTATAGGAAGTCGAGTATAGTCTAATTTAGCCTATCTCGACGGCGCATCCGAGCTAGCTCGATCTCCGTCTCGTAAGGCGATACTAGCTTAAGGCGGGCTTAGAAATCGCCCGTATTAGCTCTATTAAGCAATCTTTGCTATGTCGAAGGACTTAGCTCTTCGGGTAGAGCACTAGTTACGTCGCTCTTACTATCTAAAGCCTAGGTTAGGCAGTCGTCGTCTACCGACTAGCGATGTACGACTAGTTCTCTACCTAGCGAGACTAGAGGTACTATTAGAGGAGTTAGGACGGTAGAAGATGTAGTCTCCTAAGCTTCCCCTCTAACTAGACCCGACTATAGCGCGCGGAGGGACGTCTAGGTTTGTCGTCGCGTCCTCTTCTATATAGCGGCTCTCGAAGCCGGATCGTTCTAAGGGAAGGGGACCTCTTTTATAGCCGTCGAAGTAGTAGGGGCGACTATCGTTAATTAATAGCCGGTTAGCACGTAAAGCGAGCGTAAGGTAATAGCGAGGGGTAGACTAGATTCGAAGGGTTTATTAAAAAAAAAGGAAGAAAGAGCTCTTCTAAGTGTAGGTAGATACTAGCGCGTAACTGTAGCGACGCTCCCGAAAGCTAACGCGGGTAACCTAGCTAAGCAATCTAACTAACTATAAGCTAAGCCGTGCCCCCTAGTTCGGAGCATATATATTACCTAGCGCGCGTAATAGTAAGGTTTAGGTAGTAGGGTCTTTTTGTTTATTATGTTTAGGGTCTATAACTCTACTTTCCTCTATTCTCCCTCGTTAGGCTATAGATAGATACATCGTGTGTATATGTAGGCTAGGTTCTAATCTATCTTGTTTCTCTTATCTTTACACTCCTATTACACTCTCCCTTAGGACCCCCGTCCTCCTAATAAGAGAAAGGGTGTAAATAAGGCTAAACCCTAATAGTACCCCTCTAAATAACTAACATCGACGGCGTCTACTTCGAGGTAGACCTTAGAGTGTTAATTTATAAAACCTATAGCACTAGCATCTATCTAAAAGTAAGCGTAATCGTAAGGTACTTTTGCTTAGAAGATCATTATATTAAGGGAAGAACATTAAGAGAGGCTATCGCTACATTATCGCACTTGCCTCTACGATCGGTAGACGACATTAAGGCCTATCTACCTATATATTGCTAGCCGATCTAGGTAGTGCCCTACGTTAAGATAGTCTACGGATAGAGCTACCTTACCTATAATGGACACTTTCTAACGACTAGCCTCGAGACCGTAGGGCGTTACGTATCTAAGGATTATAGTGTTAGGGTAGGCAGCTATCGTAAGGAGCGCCCGCTCTAGGAATCCTATATGCTCTAAACTATCTTCTCTATAACGGGGGACTCGAAGTACTTTCGCGTTAGGCCTAATAACCCTAGATCTCTAGCTAGTACGGAAGGCTTACTATAGCTAAGCGACGTAACGGCTCGTAGCATAACTACTACTACTACTAGTCGCGCCCTAAATAACCTAGCACATAGAGATGTAGAGGTCGATACGGGGGCGTTCGTTATAGGATTACGAGCATAACGCCTCGAACACGAAGCCTACGCTACCGCCGCTACTAACGTTAATCCTAATAGAGATGTTAGGTAGGGTAACGTAGAGCTATAGATAAAACAACTAGGGCTAGATAAGTTTGTCGCTAGACTATATAAAGACGAGATAGTAGCGTCGTATAAGATCGCGAAACCCGAGCTAGACCCGCTCCTAGAAGACTTCTACGACGTTAATAGACAACTACTTATAGAGACTTATCGCTTATGTTAGCTAGGACTAGGCTAACGGATGACAGACCCGTAAGCTGCGCGCATTAGTAGTTTCTAGTAAGGGGCCGATCTAGAGGGCAACGCTAGAAGTTTCCGTCGGCATTTAAAGAAGTCTATAGTCGAGCACTATCTAATGCACTAGATACAGATGCTCGCATTCTGCTAGTAGGGCTTAGGGTTAGGGGGTTTAGTATTTAGGCTACTATAGAATGAACCGTATCTAAAGGGCGAGCCTACCCGCTTATATTCGGAGGTCTAACTTAGCTCGGATGTAGCATAGCAAACTACTTTTAAAGCTACTCGTACTATACGAACTCCTCCTCGATCTACTCCTTCTACTTCTTAGCTTAACTATATTACATGTCTAAAGGGACCCCGAAGGAGTCTCTACTAATACGCCGCTAATCGGAGAGGTCTATCTACATATAACCGGTTAGTCTTTCCTCTAGGATTATCCGACTTAAGAGCCTAGAAAACTAGTATAGACCGCGTCCTCTAGATCGTCCTACTTATAGTTATTTCAATAAACCCGCCTAAGGGGAAGAGACTAGAGACGTAGTAGCTTGCCGCTCCGCACGACCTAAAATATTATCCTAGAGATGCAATAAATTAGCGCAGGCGACGCTAACGTCTCTCGGATTTTATAGGTCCCTAATAGGGCCGTCTTAGCTAAAGGAAAGTAACCCCCTTCCTTCTAAAGTAGGGGACATTATGTAGAATAGGGTAAAGTCCTTTTTAAGCGCGCTACGGTGCGCTAGCGGTCCTTCCGTTCCCTCTATGTGTAGAGGTTCCAAATTTTATTAGTGAAGTTAATCTAGGGGACTAAAATATAATGGAGAATCCGTATCTCTAAGAGTTTATCGATAGGTAAGCTAGGGGAAGAGCGCGATGCTAGAGCCGCC
>NW_021941083.1:5774-10182 GCF_000721785.1 Aureobasidium pullulans EXF-150
GTCTAGGATTCGACTAATAGCTAGTAGTCGGTAGCAGTTTAGATAGGTCGAAGAGTTCCGTCGTAATCCGTAGCTAGGTCTAGCTCCCGTCTAAAGCCTACTCCCTAGTCCTCGTTTCCGTCGTCCTCTTCTATACTATAAGACTAGCGTATAGGGCCTACGCTTTTTTCGTTGGAGCTATTACTAGCTTACCCTTACGCGGGACGCTAGCGCCTTTATGTATTCGATAGAAGGTCCGATTATCTTTTCCTATTAGGAGGTGTTTTTCTAGTATGTCCTTTTCCTCTAGGACTACAGAGTATTATTTATTCCTATTTCGGTTTGCCTAGTCTATATCTACTTAATTTAGCAAGGCTAGTTTATTCGTCATATCTAGGACGGAGCAGTTTTGCTAGTTAGATGCTCGGGACTAGGAAAGGTAAGGTAAAAGCTAGTGCTAGGTAGAAGAAAAGAAAAACACTCTATAGTTAGTCGTAGGTTAAGGATGTTGTTTCCTTAGGGGTTCGGCCTTATCTTTTTCTCTTACTTACCCTACTAACTCCTCCCTTACCTATCCTAGGACTCCTTTTTAAACGCTATATTATGTCTAGGGCGGAGCAGTTTACTTTCCTTACTTAGGATAAAGTAGTTTTATGTCCATTTATGCTTAGGACGTACGGAGCAGTTTTATGTTAGATCATACTCGGGATAGAGTAGTGTTACGTCTCTACTCGGGACTATCCGTTACGATAATGTCGCTATTAGCATCGACTAGAGCCGCCGCCGTCTCCGTCTCCGCTAGCGCTACTGCTACTACTACTTCCGCCAATTTTCTACTACGGTAGACCCTACCTAGAGCGGCTTTCGCGGACATAAGAACTTTAGTAGTACGATCTAGTTGCTAGTTGTTTAATAGGATGTCTACGTCTATAACTAGTCTAGAACCCTCGAGTCGCTCCGTTAGCTCTCGCTTTTACTCCTATTTAGCCTTTATAAGTCTAGATAGATGTAGCAAGAGGGAACAGCTTTCGTAGCCTCTTCTAAAACTTCTGTCCGGATTGCACTTATAGCGAAAGCTAAACATAAAACTTCCTTGCCGATACTAGAAGAGTGTCTCTTACTTAGAGATAGGCGCTACGAGACTAATGTCCGCTATAAATAGTCTAGGCACCTTTCTCGATTCGGGCGTAATAACTTTAGTAAGGTATTTCCGACCGGCTTCCTCTAGAACGATAGAAGAGAGCTTACGTCGAAGGTACTATTTAAATGTTTAAGGTCTCGCGGTAGGGTCGATTTTGTTTTACACGATAAACGCATTCTAACTAAAGTTATAGGATAGAGCGTATGTAAATGCTAAAGAAAACAGCCTTAATCGTAGCATGCTTATAATCCGTTTAAGCGGGTTTTATATAGGCGATTCGTTAAGGATGCGTTAGAAGGAGGTCCTTAATAGTCGAAATCTCGACTCTAGTAGAGGAAGACCGTATATGTTTATTACGATACGGTACGATGACTTAGAATTAGTAATCTAGAAGATTAAGTCTTAAATCTCTATAAGGCACGCTCGGAACTTAGTAGCATTTAGCGAGTAAGAGTTAGCCTAGGCGACAACTAGAGGTGCACTATACTTAAACATAGGGGCGAGGTACTGCTTAAACACGCGTAGTCTATGTGCGGGACCCTATAAATCTAAAGAGATCGATAGGAAGTTAGCACGCGCTATAGCCGCACTAATACGACGGGTAAGATATGCTTCGAAGTTAATGCCTTGCGCTATTATTAGAAAACCGAGGTAGTCGTACTATTATATAAGCGGAATCTACTCTATCCCGTAGTTAAGAAAGAGCGCCTATAGGATTAGATACTGTAACATGTGACCATACTTACGTACGTTTAGTCTTAGACCGTTAACATCTAACTAGCGTTCTATAATCTATAGAAGCCGCTATACCTCGTTATAGTCGGTAGGAAGTAAAGTACTATTATCGGTATAGAATAGAGTGTACGGTATAGGGTCTTTTCTGAGGTGTGAATAGTTAATGTTAAGCTCTATAATTAAGCTATCTACGAAGAAGTTAAATAGATGAGGTGAGATCGGAGAGCCCTATAATACACCGTAAGTCCGCCGGAACTAGTCCGAAGCCTTGCCGTTTACTAAGACCCTAGATTAGACGTTATTAAACGTAAGACTCTTAATTAAGGCAAGCAAGTAGGATAGACAACTACGCTCGATAAGGACACGTTCGAGTATAGAATAGTCTAAGACATCGAACGTAGACTTAAAATCTAGGAAGACGGCGATCTTACGCAAGCTAGTAGAAAGAGCGTAGTAAACTATCGTAGCATTAGTGTATATCGAATAGTAGCTACGAAAGCTAGCTTATGCAAGGTAGATCTTAGCCTATCCGTTATAATCAAATCGAGAGAGTAAGAGACGTTTAAACACCTTACGAAACATGTAGATTAGTATAATCGGGCGAAGGTTATTAGCATCCCGCGGTTTAGTAGTGTCTTTAATTAATAAGTGAATCTTGGTTTCATTCTAAGTAGTAGGTGTTCTTATAGATAAGAGATACTATGCGTATAAGTAATAGAGCAACTATAGAAAAGCGGGACAGTCTATAAGAGCTTTAAGGAAGCGAATGTGTAGACTATTAGCACCGCAAGATTTAGAAGCATCTTGTCGCATAATTTCTAGCGTAATCTAATCGATCGTAAATAGAGATAGAAGGTAAGGATAAGCATAAGGAAGAGCATAAGAAGTGAACTATTACAAAATAGCCGTCGTACTAGTAACGGCAGTAAAGCACGACGGCGGTTTTAATCGTAGCGATAACCGTTTCGAAGAGGTATATCTCCCCTTTAGTAATATAAGGTTCTCGTTTAGTGCTATAACGTTCGTTACCTTTGCTCTCTCCGTCGGTATAATAACATCGTTCTCTTTAGAAATAATTGTAGCCTTTTTGTAAAGCCGAACACTGTTTTCGAACGATTAGTTATCCTCTAGGGTTAAGAGGGTAGGTTTTGCGCTACCTATTATTATAGAAGAGGTAGTAGGGGTAGTAGCGGTAGTAGTAGTAGTAGTAGTAGTAGTAGTAACAGTGATAGAAGTAGTAGCAGTAACGGTAATAGAAGTAGTAGTAATGGTAGCAGTAGTAGTAGTATTATTACTAACCTTGCTAGTCTCGACCTCTATATCGCCTCTCGCTCTTCTTTTTCTTGTTCTTTCTCTATTACTATTATTAGAGGAAGTGACGTTGCTATCTACACTCTTCTTAGATCGATTATTAACTTAACTAAGGACTAATCTATAGATCTTCTAACACAATGTTATAAGTCTAGTGTTAATCTCGTCTACATCTACTATAGCTTCTATCGTAGACGACAAATGTAAGGTCTCGAAGTTTTTAGTGATCTTAAGGAGCACATCATCCTTAGCTAGATTACTAATCTTATATCGGGGAATATCGTTTTTCTTATCGACGCTAATAGATAGACTATCGAGACCTCTTCGACTCTTAACGGAGCTAACTATAAGATGTAGTATATAGAGATAGTCTATTCGGATCCGAGTATAGTTCTTATTATCGAATAGGCGAAGGGTATACCTTCTTTAATGTCTCCCTTTTATAAAATAGTAGTCTATAGTAAGTCGGGTCTAGAACATCGATGTCGAAGACGTTTTAGCCTAGTTATCTATAAAGGTAGTAGGCGGCGAAGTCGATAGCAGTAGCGGCAAGGGTAACAACGACGATAGTAATGATAGTAGTAATAGTAGTAAAGGTAATAATAGCTTTAGATAGAAGAAGGGATCGACACGCTACTATAAAAGGAAATCGGTAAAGACGGCGAGTCGATCGGGTAGTCCGGGCGCGCCTTATTAATACACCTTATCTCGAAAGCGTATATTAATGTTACCTAAAACTATAGATAAGGACTCGGACAGGCTATTAAGTACAGTTTATACGTCTACGGGAGTTATGCTCGGAGGTAGATAGACACCTAAAACTATAAAGCGATCTATATCGATAGACACGGTAATAGATAACTTGCCGACAAATCTAGGAACGCCGTATATACGTCCTCTAGCCTCTACTATACTAAGTAGGTATATACTACTACTTAGGCGACCTTTAGCTACTATAACTTTCGTATCTCGGCCTTAGGTTGTTAAGGTAATAAAGTATTAGTCGAGAGAGTAGAAGTTATAACTAACGTACTAAGTTTCGGCTACGAATAGTAGATCGTAACTTCTAGAATCTAGAAGGGCGAGTAAAGCACGCCATTTATCGCTTATTAGGCTACGGACGTTAATGTATCCTATACGAAGGCGAGACATTCCGGATTAATTAATCCTCGATGTTACTACTATAAGTATAGTAGGTTTTAGAGATTAGAGAAGGTAGTAGTATCGACGATAATGACGGGC
>NW_021941084.1:0-10084 GCF_000721785.1 Aureobasidium pullulans EXF-150
TTCTAGTTCTAGATAACTTTGTACGTCGATAGCGTTTATAGTTATGTCGTACTCCTCTAGAAGACTTATAAGTAGCTTTTAAATCCTAGCTTTAGGCTTGCCTAGATTCGCATTAGTTAGGTCTAAGCTTATAATCTTTCGTCCTAGCTATTAAAGATATAGCTACGCATCTTAAATCGTCTAGTTTTAGTCCTTCTAGAAGGAGTAGAACGATTCTATAAGTAGTCTCCTCTAAATAGGTAGAGTCTTCTTATATCTAGCTTATAACTAGTCCTAAAGTGTCTTTAAATTAGCTATATTAATATAACGCATCTAATCGTCTTCTAAGATGCATTTATTAATCTAGTATAAAGCTATATTGTCGATTTTAGTGAAAGCTGCCTCGTGCTTGCTTTTAGGTGTTTTAATTGCTTTCTAGTAGTCCTTACTATATAGCTATCTCTTTATGTTTTAGAACTATAGTTCCTAGTTTTCTCTAGTAAGGGTAGCTACTAGCCTACCTCTCTATGTTTTGGCGTTGTCTATTTCGTGTTTAATCGTCGGGTTTAGGGGTAAGTCTATCGTCGACTTATAATAGTATCTAAGTACTATTAGGTTTAGTAGTCTTCTATTAAAGATACTAGAGTAGGCTAACTATAGGTCCTCTTACGCGAGGGTAGCTTATAGCTGCTATTTTAGGTCGGACGCGATCCTAGTGTAAGTTTTACACTACTTATATTCCTCCGAGCTCTTACGAACCTAGGCTTATAACTAGTTAAAAAGTATCGCCTAGTAATCGGAAGCTAGAGCTCTAGGGGGAATAGGTATTAAGGGGTAGAACTAATACGTGTGTTATAATTAAGTTAGTTAACTACTATTATAGTATAGAAGTCTTTATATTATAGCTTCTCTACATTACCTAACTTCCTCTTACTATAACTATTACCCTAACTGCTATATTGTAACAAATGCTCTTAATCCTATATCTACACTAGATAACTAAAGTACCTCTAAGACTTCGAATTTTGCTATCCCCTACTAGTTTTACCCCTAATACCCTCGGCCTTAAATATAGCCTCGTTATCCTATAAACACCTGCTCTAGGCTCCTTTCTATGTCTACTATAATATAAGGCAGTGAAATTACCTCTAGGGCTGTATTAACTACTAAGCGTAGCTACCTAGAATATTATATATATCGACATATCCATTAATGAGCAAAAGTAGAGATTAGTACATTCTTAGTATAAAGGATTAGAGATAGCGTCGTAGAAAGTATTAAGGTAGGCTCCTTCTACGAGTATAAAGACGTTAGCTAAGTTATTCTAGGAAAATCGAACTTTTTAGTAGAGTCGTAGGAGAGGTTCTAGAGGCTATAGAGCGCATGTACACTAAAACTCTACAAGACTTTACTGTTTTAGAGACAGTATATAAGGATAAAGGCGGGATAATAGACTACGAGTGTAATTAGCACGAGTATAGAATAGTAAGTGTACAAGTAGTATTATTACTAGTTCGCCTTAATGCACTAATTAGTTCTTTAACTAAGCTATACCCCTTAGTATTTTCTGCTGTCGCCGCCTAGTAATGTGACTTAATGTTAATCGTGTTCTAGAACACTTAGTATATTATTAGCATTATTAGTAGTTAACGATAATAGGTAGAGCTTAGCTCTTAGAAAGACTAAGAAGCGAGGTTAATGTAGCCTATGCTCGAGCTCTCCTCTAGTATACTATGTTACTCGGACTAACCTATTTAATCATTACTCGTATCATTGCTTAATTATGCTTAGTAGTCATCTAGTAAAATTCCTGCGTACTTTATCTATAGCCTATAACTACCGCTTAACAACTAAGTTGTTACAACGAGCATCTACTATATTTAGAAGATAACCCCTTCTAATTACGACATTACTTAACTGTCGTTAGATCACATTAATACATTAGAGCGCTCCTATTATAGCTAAGATTTACATAAACGAAACACCCTAGGAAGTGAAGGAAGCTAAAGGCCTTTATCTCCTTACTTAAAGCACACCTAACGGCTAGAAAGTATAAATTATGCTCGAAGAGCTAGCGGCCGTCTATAGTACTACCTAGACTACTACACTTATTAACATCTCTACTAACGAACAGAAAAAAGACTAGTATCTTTGTTTAAACCTAAACGGTCGAATTCCTACTATTATAGATAACACTAAAGAGCGACCCTTCTTAGTTATAGAGACGTTAGCTAAGCTCCTCTATCTTATTAAGAAGTTTAATAAAGACGGGCTCTTTACTTTCGACGATAACGTCGAGTATAGCTAAATGCTATAATAGCTATTCTTCTAGCATAGATCTAGAGCACCTTACTAAGGATAGCTTAGGTTCTTTAGTAGAGCTACTAAAAAGGTCCTAATAGCTATAGAGCGCTTCCGTAATAAGACCTTACGAGTCTTTAGCGTTTTAGAAATACAACTTAGTAGAAAGTATAGTAATAGACTACGAGAATACTTAGTAGAAGCAAGAAAAGGTAAATATAGTATTACTAATATTAGAACCTAGACTTAGACGTCTAAGTAGAAACTTAGGGGCTTTAAAGAGGAAGATATAAATGCCTAGTTTCCTTATCTTCTAAAATAGATCTCGCGGATCGGAGAGCAAGACGCTATTAAGACTAGAATAGGTTCGAAATATATAAAGAAGTAATGCATTACGTATAGTCTTTCTAGTAGCCTTTATAAATCTATTAGAAAATTCTTATAGCAAGTTTAATAATTAGTGATTTAAAAATCTTAAGCTCTTAACATAGAGACTACGTAATGGTCCGCCTATAATCATATCTCGACATCGTCTAATAGATGCAAAGATTAATACTAATGTAGTAAGGTTAAAGTGCTAAGAACTCCTTACCCCTTCCCTTCCTACCTTCCCTCTACGCCTAAAACATCCCCTTTTGATCTCCCCTATTAAATCTAAGATCATAGAAAATACCTCTCCTATTTTCTACTACCTAGACTACTATAAGCTTTATAATGTTAATATACTATCGCATTATTATACCCGTAAACGCTTAAATCTACCTACTAGCATGTTTAGACTGTAAATTCTTAGCGTCGTAGTATCTAAATCCTAGAGTAGAGGTGTTAAAATCGATATAAGCTAGTCTAGTTATATAGTCTAGGCCGTTAGGTTTAAGGTAGGGGAGGTTATTACTAGGAAGGGGGAAGAAAATAGAATGTTAGTAGGAGTAGGAGGGTAGAGGATAGAAGGGATAGTTAGAGGAGAAACACTTATAGTTAATATTAATAACAAATCCCCATTCTAAATTCTGTGTTGCTAATATATAAATCTATCCTATAAGACTAAGTAGATTTAGCATTATCCTTTTACTATTAACTACTAAAACAAAATTAGTAATTTGTCTATATTTATCTATCGTCCACTTTCATCTTATTTCTTTCCTCTTAATATACCCATTTACTAGGTGCTTATCCCTATAAACTATTTAGCATAGTTGAATTCTAGAATAAAGAACAACTTTGCGCATTATTTATACTTATATCTTTAGTATTAGTAGTAGGATCGATAGCGAAGATAAATACTTCGTCGAAGCTAGAGAAGTAGCCTAAGTTAAACTCGTAGCCGAATTCGTAGAGGAGGAAGTATACTAGAGGTAGAGGGGTAGGAGGTAATAGTTTAGTATAGTAGAAGGATATAGTAAATAGTAGGGTAGTTATTAACTAGATTATAGTAATGAAGGTATATATGCTTAGATCTTAAACGCGTAGATAAGGTTATTAAGATAGAAAAGAGTAGGATCTAAAGATAGCTACTTGTTTATAGTAGTAGAATATTTTGTGTCTTTTATATACGAAAGATGTAGTTTAGATGTTAGTAATAGAAAGCTATTCTATAATAGACTAAGAAGTCTTAGATAGAACATGAACGCTAGTAATAGTCTATATTCTAGGCTCTCGAGATACTAAGATTTCTAGGTTAGGAATCGTTAAAAAGTACATTATTAGTGTCTAAGTATGCCCTTTTTATCTTAGGGGAATCTAGTTTATGCTATATTCGATCGATCCTCGCTTAGATGTCTATAAAGTCGAAGATTCTTAATAAGTAAGATAATAGAGTCTATAGGCACATTTTAAGAAAATCTTAAATAATATGCATTGCTATACATATAGTTAACCTACTCTATAATACCTGTTCCTTTTAACGAGTCTAATAGTAACGATTAAGCTACTTCTTAAGTCATAATTTTAGTAACGTAAAGACCGTTTCGAACGCTAACTTAGGGTAGGAATATAGAACTATTACCTCGACTATAATTAGTTTATAAATTAATCCTTAAACTCGATACAAGTATTTACGAGTTAAGGTATAATGTTAGATCTTAAGATTTTCTTTTCTCTTTCCCTTTCCTCTTTTTCCTTTCCTTTTTCTTCCTTTTTCTTTAAGTTAGAATTGTTAGATCTCCTACCCTATTATAGAATATTCTTAATTAAATTGAAGACTTTTAAACTTAATTAAAGGGGGCCCATTATTTCTCTATATTAGTAAAGAAGCCTATAGGAGAGTAGGGGTATTAGCCTTATTATTAAGGACTTAGAAAGATGTTAATATTAATGTTAATGTTAATTATTCCTACTAGATATAGATTTTAGGGTACGCGTATATAGTCTCTATAAGCTATTTGCATACATGCTTTAACTTTTAATTTTATAGAGATAAAGTACTTAGATTAGGTCTACGTGTTATTCGCCATTTATTAAATTTATTGTTTAAATAATTATGTCGTATAAGATTTGTAGTCTTCTCCTCCTTATCTTCGTATAGTTACTTCTTAACGTTGCTAAGACGCTTCTACTATAGAGGATCCCTCTTCCTAAGTTACTACGATAGTAGTTACGTAACAATATACAAATTCTAAATACATTAATGTTTAGAAGAGTTTTTATAGGGATATATAACTTTATCTTAAATTATACTATTTAGAGCTATATAGTCTAGACGATAGATGAAGCTTAGGACTATAAACGTTAGGACGTATATTATTATAAGCGTCTAAGTATACACCTTATTTAGTACTTTAGTAAAGTTTAGCTAAGGATACTAAGAGGTAGCAAAAAATAGGTAAGAATTTTTAAAGTTAGCTAAACTTTTATAACGCTTAACCCTATAAAACACTAGCTAAACTTTTCTCTTACCTATATTATAATAATTATAGCTTATAACCTTAATATCTACGATAAAACTATAGTAGATTATACGACGCTATTTCTTAACCCTAACGAAGGTAATATACTAGACGAGGAAGAAGATATAGAGGTTACCCTTTACTAAACATGTTTTTAAGGTGTTTTAAATGCGTTACTAACATATTATAGCAACTTATCCCTTTTACGGTCTTTAGAACTATAAAGACGCGTTTTTAGGCTACTAAACTAGTATATTATATAATGTTCCCTAATTATCCTACCTCTTACGAGCTAGGATACGCTTATATTATCGATATCTTAGGTCTTAATAATATTAACTACGAGGACCTAAGTAAAGCGAAGGAAGTAAGATTTAGCTATCCTATAATACGTTCGAAACGCCTTTCTAACGTGTTATAGTACTAACTTTTAACTAAGCGTAGTTATCCCCCTATCTCTAGTACTACGAGTATCTTTAGGATAGACTAAGAGATTAAAGGTACTATTTATTACTATAAATGTTTAGGGGTAAAGGTTTATCTAAGGCTTACTTACCCTTTAAGGGAATTTACTTAGAATAAGATAACGCTAGAGCGTTAGGACAAGTTCTATAAGAAGCGTAGAGAAATCGATAGTAGAGAACTAGAGCCTAGTAAACGCGTTACGAATAGGTTTAAAACACGTTTAAAGCGCCTTATATAGTCGTACGCTAATTATATTAGCGTCTACCTAGTACTATAAGATAGGTTTAAGCGTAGAAAGATATATAATAATTAGAACGAAACCTATAAGCCTATCTTTACTAAAAGATCTATAGTAAATTAGCCTTTATAATACCCTTAGAATACGTTACTAATATGTTAGAAGAACATTAATAGTATTTATTTACTATATATCTATTATTTAAACTTTAACTAGTAATAAAACTAAGTCGACTAGGACTCCTACTTTATATAGACTCCTAACTACTAAGGCTAAGTTAATAACGACTATCTTAAGTATCTCTTCTAAAATAAGTATATAGTATATCCTTTTAAAGAATGTAATGTTATTTATTATATAGACGTTTGTAGCTATATATGTAGTATATAACGTATTTCGAACGTATTACGAGCCTATTTATAACGTGTTATAAAGGGGTTAACTATATAGGGGAGCTATCGAAGCTAGTCCCTACTTTTTGTTCTATTAAGATAAAGATCTTTATACTAAAGGACCTTTAGATATATAAGTAGGTTATTTAGGTTCTTAAAGGGACACATACTTATCTACTATTACTTCTATATAAGCTAAGCCTAATAATAATGGGGGAGGTATCTAACATTATAGAAGAGGTTATAAGTCCTAATTTAACTTTTAGTAAGCTATTCTAAATACCTTTAGAATACGTTTCTAACGCGTTTAGGCTCTTTCTACTCCTACCTAAAGTTCTAAGAGTACTTAAAGACGAAAGGGGCAAGTAGTACTATAGCCCTTAGAAAAGGTATAGGGAAGTAGGGCCATATTAATGCAGTAATCTATAAGCAAAAGTTACTATACTACCTAGAAGGAAAGGAACTAAATAGCGTACATTAGGAGCACTGTATAAATTATTAGGATCCTAAAACTGTAAGTCCTTTATAACGTCTTTTAAACGCGTTACTAATACGTCTAGGCCTATATATAAGAGGTCTATAGTACTATCGAAGAGGGTCTTTAGATTGTCCTATTTATAAAGGGCTAGGCTATGTTATTTCTATAGTAGGACTCTTTTAAAGTCGACCTTTTATATAAGCGGTTTAAGCTCTTAAAGAATAACGAGCTTATATTCGTAGTTTAGCTACCTAGAAGGTAAAAAGGTACATTTTAAACGTCCTCTAAACGCGTTTTAAGCGTCTTATATATATAACTAGTTATAACCCTCGCTTAGATTATTCTTAATTAGGCAAAACTAGATATACTTACGTTTAAGCGAGCGTTTCGGGCATTATTTAACCTTATCTATAGGGTCTTAAGAAGACTAGTTAAGTAAATGCATCTATATAGCGAGGGTATTCGTATAGTGCTTATAGATTTAGACGTAGCATAACGCAAAGGTTAGTACTATAACACCTTTAGAACACGCTTTAAACTAATTAAGAAGGTCTTAGCGATTACCTTATAAGTATTAATACTTAGCGTCGAGACTATCTCTTCTAATTACGGTCGTACCTTATCCTCTACGCTATACACTTTAAGCATAACATAAGAAAGGTCTATAGCAACTATTAGGCATAGGATAGTATCCCTTATATAATAGAATCCCTTTAAAATTATAAAATAGAAGTAGAGTACTATAACCTACTAGATCAACTTAAGAGTACGTTTCTAACATGTTCTAAGCATATTTCTAACGTATTATAGATGTCCTAGATGTTCCTAGACTTTAAGACTAGGCTATCGATAAAGAGGATACTATTGTTACTATAGGACTAAATCTAGTATGCTCTTTAATACCCTTAGTAGATTATAAGCGTATCTAGAATAGTACTAATGTAGTTAAATAGACTAGTTATAAGAGAACTCGCTAGGGAAGAAGCTTTCTTTATTACCTACCATTTTCTTATAAGAACTAAACTCGAACGCGTTTAAAACATGTTTTATACTTACTAAAGTCCGTTAGCTCTTAGTTAATTAATCGACTTAATATAGATTACGAGGTAGCCTTCTAGAAGATAGGGGTAACTTATAAGCTTTAGGTTATAAATTAAATAAAGCGATTCAATATTATAATAGCTAAGGAAGGTATATAATATACTATTAACGTATTCTAAACGCCTTTCTAACACGTTAGCCTATTAGAAACGGAAACGTAACAATTTAAAAGGCAAAGTAGACGACTTACTATAGAGCGCTACTACTAGAGGGTAAGTAGATTAATAATAGACCCCTTCTAGCTTATAGTAAAGCCTTTAAACCCCTAGTAGGCGAGGTCGTAATAGCTAGACCCCTTCTTAACGAGGCCGTAATAGCTAGACCCCTTCTAGACGAGGACGTAATTAGACGCCTTCTTCTCGAATAATAGCTAAGGACACTAGATAGCGTAAGTAAGTTTTAAACGTGTTAGGAACGCGTTATAGATTTAACTAATACGCTTTAATAGTACCCTAGAGTAGCTTACTATAAGGGAGTAGGAAGCGGCTCTAAGGGTACTAGAGCTATAGAATAAGAAGAGAGAGTTTAATATCCGTAAAAGGTAAAGAAGGTAAGTAGAGGTAGAAGGATAAGAGTAATATATAGTAATTAATTAATAAACGTATATTATAATTCTAAGTAGCCCTCTTAGATACTTATTTAACCTTTATTAATTATAGAAATAGAGCTCTAGATTGCTAAGAACTAAAGCTATTTATTAAAGGCTATTATAAATAATAGAGTAAGTAGAATAGGAGGTATCTTACTAAGATAAATAACTATTAGGGTTATAGGGATAATGTAATAGGATAGGTTACCCTAGTCTTCTCTCTCTCTTTTACTAAGCTAGCGTTTCCTATACGATATGCTAGCGTAGCATATAAGAAGAATTCTATAGCTACCCTACGTAGAGTAACGAATAGCTTTAGCTATAGATAGACCTATTGTCTAAGAGTAATCTATACGTTACTACATACCTTTATACCTTTATAATTCTATTCGTTCTACCTATATAGTAGCCTATAGATCCTCTATTACTCCTTATAGGCGTACCGATAGCGTCTCGCGACCTATTTAACGGATGTACTAATCTAGACTTTGCAATACCTAGCCTCGAAGAACCTATAAGCGTAGGGGACATACTAGAGGCTATAGATAACGACGTAAGTGTCGACGAGGATAACCTTCGACGTATAGTTATAAGGGAACGACTACGAGCTAAGTACTTAGCGCTCCGAGAACGTAATTACGTCGTATAGTAGCCGACAGTTAACGACCTCTACGTAGGTAACACTCCTAGCAGAATACTAGGGTTAAGAGAAACGAGCCCTACGTACTTAACTATTACCCTATCTAAGGGCGAGGAATAGGCGTACCGTACCTACTACTTAGGCGGCTTAAAGTCGAGGAAATAACTAGATATCCCGCCTTTCTATAGAAAGGACCTCTACGACGTAAAACCCTTCCTTTATCGCCTTAAGTTAGCCTTCTTAAATAATAAAGCCTCGTTTATCTAAGATAAGGATAAGATTGTCTACGCCCTCCTCTAGCTAAAAGGCGACGCTAAAGCAAAGGCGATACGCGTATAGAACATAGGCGCTATTAAAACTAGCATATAGCTAATGTTTAAGGAATTTATTATAAATACCGTAACCGACCTAGCTAATCGAGAACTAACGCTAATGCTCTACTACGAATAAGCTACTTAAGGGGCTTAGTAGAGCGTCTCTGCTTTTGCCTTATAGCTAGATAGCCTTAAGAAAGAATTCGACGAGTTATATACGCCTACGTAGAGCTAGCGCTACCTCCTTATAAAGCTAAGACCGGCCCTACGTAACGCTATCGTTCGCTAGGCGTATACCCTAAAGTTAAGAGAGGAACTTATATCCCTCGCTAAGAGAATCGAAAACTCTATAGTAGGCGACCGCGGCGCGTAACCGAAGCGCTACACTTTAGAGACGTATAGGAACTACGCTCTAAAGAAGCCTCGCGTAGAAGATAACTCTTAGGATTCGGGTTAGAATCCGGCTATAGAGAAACGTCCTCCTCCTAACCCCTACGCTTACTACGGAGGTAATTACTAGAATCGGGATTATACTAAGCAAGACGTAGGTAGAGCGACTATAAACTATCGAGTCGAAATCTTAGGAAAAGCTAAGGGGCTAGTAAAGACTCGTTACTAAGCTAGCCCCTCCTAGTAGAGTCCTATCCTACGATTCGGGTATAGGGTAGATACGTAATAGCTACGACTCGCATTCGCTATAAG
>NW_021941085.1:0-8813 GCF_000721785.1 Aureobasidium pullulans EXF-150
AGAACATATCGAAGAATAGTATCGACCGCCTCTTAAAGTAACCTAGTCTTAAGTCGCTAGTCGAATAGTTAGGCTAGGATTCTGCTAACGACCTACGCGAGAAGATAGAAAAGATACTAACTGTCGCCGACATTAGTTAGTAGAAGTACATAACCGTAGACGTACCTAGCGACAACAGTCTAAACGGGAATAAAACGTATACCTTACGATATCGAGATCTAGTACGTACTATTCGCTTCTTTCTTAGACATCTAGGATTTAAAGACGACCTCTGTTTTAAGCTATATAGGGTATAGACCGACGAGACTCGAACCTATAGAAGATATAACGACATGCCAATAGGAGACTAGTAGTAGGAAACACAAGAAAAGATTAGTTAGGATAGACGCGGTAGGGGCGCAACGATCGTGCCATTAATTATTATAAGCGATAAGACTATATTAACCCTATAGTTAGGCGACCTAGTAGCCTACGTAGTCTACCTTAGCATTAGAAATCTTCGTGCCTCTGCTCGACATTTAAACGAGCGTCCTAGGTTAATACTACTTAGTCTAATTCCTATCGTTAAGGAGGGAGATGCAATAATAAGAGGTTAGATATTTCACTACTATCTAGTAACTATATTTGAACTAGTAAAGTAGATGTGTCTTTAGGCAGGTACTAAAATCCCCTGCTCGGACGGCTAGACTAGACGTTATATCCCGATTATTGTAGCCTTTACGATAGATTACGAGGAGCAGGTTAAGTTAACTAGAGTATTAGGTAATAGACACTACATAATGTGCAAGATTTACCCGGATCTACGAGAGGACCTTAAACTTATAGCTAAGTGGAGGTCTAAGACTAATATAAGAGAGAGGATTTAGCGACAACATAAAGGAGCTACTAGCACGTCTAGTAGTAGTACGGCTTAGCCCTCGCAGACTTTTAACGTCGTAGACGACGGCATAGAGTTAGAGGAAGAGGAGGCTAGTCTAGGATCTAGAGATGAATTAGAACTTAATCTAGACGAACGCATCTACGACATTAATTGTTTTGCCTTAACAATGCCGCTAATGGACATATATAAGAGTCTTATAGTCGACATCCTTCACTAATTGCTAAAAGGTGTTATAATGCACGTACTCGGCTAGACATAATTATTTCTTTTAGACTAGGCTAGGAATAAGCTAGGGACGCGTATGTTTAAGGCGGTTATACATACTAATGCTACGAAGAAGCGCTTAGTAAAAGCAAACGCTAAAGTAGCTAAAAGCATTATAACTAGCATCGTCGACCGTCGATTCGCGTCTATTCTAAAGTTTACGACGATTCGCGTATTCTAGCACTTATCTAAGGTAAGTTAATAGATAGGAGTAGAACAAAAATACATCCTCCGTTAGATACTACCTATATTTGTTCCCTTGCTCGAAGAAGTAGGCACTCTAGAAGCTAACGTAGCTATTTAGTTTATCTAGGCTATAGTCGACTTCATTACGCTAGCTATGTATTAGAGCTACGACGACAACACGCTTAGATATTTCGAACTAGCGTTATATCGGATGAACTAGTATAAGGAAGTGTTTCGAAAATATCGTAACCTAAAAGCAAAGGACGACGAGCAGCACTTTAACTTTCTAAAGTAGCATTCTTTAACCTATTACGTGCAGATAATACGCCTTTATAGCTATGCGCCGAACTAGGACACAAGTCATCTAGAGCATAAGCATTATACCTATATAAAAGAAGGTTTCTAAAGGACTAATAAGAAGAACGACTAGGAGGACTAACTAATAGAGCACTACTTACGTAGCATTAACATGCTCGCGCTATAAGACATTCTCTGCCGCGGTCCCTAACCTACCTTAGTAGACGGCCGTAAAAGGGACGAAGAGCTAGTCTCGGTTAGAGAACTATAGCCTATTAACTTAGTATTTAGACTACTAGGACAAAATCGGAGGACAAAGAAGGCTTTATAGCGACTAGTAAGGGACATTGTCGAGCTACTCGGGCTAGAAGAGGGCCCGCTTTTCCGACAAGTAATAGCAGTGTTTATCTAAGAATTACGCCCTTATAATCGAGAGTAGCCGAGTAACCTAGATCCGGATAGAGTTAAGCTAATGGACACTTAGATGAATAACTATCCTATCTAGCTACATTACTCTATTAAGTGTAGGAAGGAGCATAGCGACATTACCGATAATAGTAGTACTATAGAACGAAACATCGCTCGTTATATAGAGAATTAGTAGAAAGGGGGCAAACCTCGGCGTAATTAGGTTTAGGTCTAGGAGTATGAAGCGCCTATAGAAGATGGAAAGCAATCTATAGCATTTTAAGGCTAGTTACCTGTCCGCCTACGTCTAATTGTAATAGTCGAGGATATTAGCGTAACCTATACTATAGAGCACGACATATAATAGGGAGAGTAAGGCAATATACGATATAGTAGGATTTACTATAATGTCTACATACTAAAGGATCCTTAAGGAAGAGCGAGCGACGTACATAGGATGACACTTATTAAACTGCTACCCCTAAGACCGCACCGTAGTGTAATTTAAGGCCGTCGAATGTACGGACTAACCTCTATCTATTATATAATGCACGTAGTGCTAGTAGACGAGCGACCTTAAAGCATAAACAAGGATATNTACATTAACAATATAGCTAATTAGGCGACGTATAACTTTATATATAACGAGGATTAGGAGGAAAAGGTTATAAGACAAGTAGAGGAGTTAAAAAGGGAACGTATAAGGCATTTAGCTATACGAGAGGCCGATACAAGGTAGAGAGTAAAAGAGAAACNCTAGACACTATCTACGCATAAGAGAGGCTCTACTCCGTTCATAGGAGCTAGTAGTCTCTAAGACTCCTACTATCTATAGTATTAGGCCCGCGGGGAGTGGTCGCAAATTTACCTCTATCCTTTATAAGTAGTTATCTTCTAGTACTTATAAAAACGTCGACTTCGCATCTAGATCTACACTTACTAGCGCTCTCTTTAGATAAGACAAACTTGCCTACATAACTGCGTTGTCCTAGTAGCTTACCTATTAGATGGTCGGTTTTAATCTAGAGTATTAGAATCCTAACTCTAGCGTTTTCCCTAAGAAATGGAGTAGGGAGTTCTATCTCCTATCCTATTAGTTCTTTAGTACCGCATTCTGTCTTCGCGTCCTGCTTTCTAGAGGCCTTTAGACGATTCTTAGCTATACGATAGGAGTTAGTAAGACGCCTATCTCTATTAGAATCTTCGAGGTACTACGAGCCTTCCGATAGAGCTATTTATCTAAGTCTACCGACGAGTACATAAATCCGTATACGCTATTTAAGCAAGCCCCGACTAAGACGATTAAGCAATGCCGAGAGCGATTAACTAAAGAGAAGCCTAAGGACTAAGAATAGGATCTTCGAGTTAGTACTAGACCATTCTTAGTAGTACCGCCCCCCCTTATAATCTAAGCATAGTGTAGATCTTTAAACAAGTTTTCTCCCTTAACTCTAGTAATAGTCGCATCTGCTAAGATTTTAGAAAGGAAGACTAAAACCGATTATAGCGATTACGTCTTAAGCTTTTGCTCTAAACTCCCTTCTAGGTTTTAGCTAGCCTTACCGCTTCGCGTTAGCTAGTTCTAAAGCAATGCTAAATTATCTATTATATAGATGCTCTAGAAATGGAAGGACTTGCGCTATAAGAGAAAGATGTAGCGAGAACATAGGCAAGAGGAATAGTACCTATAGTGTTCTACTACCGTCGTTATCTGTACCGCTAGAAACCTTTTATCGCGCATTAGGCTAACGGATTATAGCACCGATAAGACCCTAGTAGGTGTTAAGCCTAACGATTCCGAGCGTTTAATCGATACCGAATTTAGCTATGTGTTTATAGACGAGTTTTACGAGATTACTAGCTAGCAAACTTTTGCGTAGAGGAACATAATAAGCATTCTAGGCTTACTATAGTTTATCTAGATTAGCGGAACCTTCCTTAATAAGCTAAGTTCCCTTGTCGCTCTATTAATGGCTATAGAGAGCTTAAGCTGTTACATCCCTTCTCTAACTAATGGCATAACTAATCTAGGCACTAGTGCCTATTACCTAGACCGCTTTAAAGATTAGCATGCCTTACTTCTTAAAGCATCTAGGAAGGGAGAAAGTGCGATCGAGGTGTTTAATTATATAGATAACTAGGTTAGGAGAGACTAGCTCCTAGCAAAGAGCTTTGTTACGTTAAGACAGATCTATAGAGTCCTTAATAAGGACGTTTCTACTAGCGGCGCCCTTATTAACTATAAGGTAGGACAGTTAACGACAACTATTACTAATAAGCCCGAGGCTTAGGATTTAGCTCATCTACTAAACGACTCGACCATTTAGTTTACTACATCGACACCGTAGGGACCTAATTAGATTCCGATTATAAACATGGCACTAGTACGAGTTCTAGACATAAACGTCCCTATCCTAGAGGAATACCGTAACGACATCGCCGAACCTTATAGGGTTGCGCTTAAATAGGCTATTGCACGAGCTAAACATGTTAAAATAGCAATAGCAAAGAAAGGTAGCAAAAAGTCGGAATTCTCTTAGGCTAGCTTCCTCTAAAGCATCTATAAGTTCCGCTACATTAGCAACTTCCCTTACTTTAAAGCATTAAGGGAGTCTAATCCTATGTTTAAGGCGAGCTTATTATTAGACCTTACTCTTAGAAGCGCTAAAGCTATTGTTAATGATGCTCTAGAACATAATAAGGAAGTGGCGCTAGAAAGCGATAAGGATAAGGCTTAAGCCGAAGACGCCTAATTTAATGATCCCCGGTTAACTAAATTCGATAAAGCCGCTATACCTTATATAGTAAAACTTCCTTAATATAAGGCCATAGTGGACATTATGGAGCACACCCTGTCTAAGACTAACCTAGCTACCGGCCATAGAAGAAAGGTTATTATCGGCGCCTTAACACTAATAAATGTCGTAGTAGCATACCGTCGTATTAGGTATTAGTTAACCCTCCTAAACAGCAACATAGACAGCCTAGCAGATGTTGCAATCGTTAGTAGATAGATGACTATTAAGGAGAGAAACGAAATCTTTAAGAGGTTTAGAAAGGATGATTCTAGCCCTTATGTTATCGTAGTCTCCTATGCTACTATAAGAAGTAGCATTAAGCTTGTCCCTGCCGATTGTATGATTTTGATAGACGGATGCTAGCAAGCAGCTCTTATCGAATAAGTCATTAGTCGCTTAAGACGTCCCTATAATGTGTAGAAGTTAAGGCTAGTCGAGGTATACTANACCTAGGTAGACCTCGATAGGCTTAAAAGACGAGGGTCAATGTTTATAGGTTTAGTAGCCGCTCTATAGAGGGCTAGTAGCTAGCGACGCAGCATCTTACCTATTATAGTTAGCCTTTACTACATTCAAAACCTAGTCTACTTACCTTCTTCGTTAGAAAGGAGGTCTATTAAGTCTTCTAAATAGGCCGCTAGCAAGGGGGCTACTATCTGCTTAATCGGATCCTTAAACATACTAAGCTCTTCGCGAGCCTACTTTATAATCTTCCTTAGGATTATCTTATGTCTCTCCTTACTATTCTCGGTATAGAACAGTCGAAGATATCTTTTATACTTGCCCTATGCTACATCGGATTAGAGAGGCTCCTATCTTATCGCTTTGCTGTTACTCGTTTAGCGAGCCCCTTAGAGCTATATATAGGCAATGTGTTCTATAGTTATAGCTAAATAGGCTACTATATGTTTAGTAACTTCTTCCTATAGCTCTCTTATTTCCGCGTGTGCCGCGGGACCGTCTAACCTATAATATACTTTGCCTATAAGGTAGTAAAACATTAGACTTAAGAAACGTCCTTTCTATCTAATATTAGTATAGCCTTAACACTATACAATCGTATACGATATATCTTACGCCGTCCTCGTTTAGAAATAAGTACATCGCGTTTTAGTTCGCGAGTGCCTACTATCTAAGCTCCCTAGTGCTAGGGGTAATGTGTCGTAGATGAGACTTGTCCCTAGTTACTAAACTTAAAACGTACGTAGTTATCTCTTTCTAGGTTACGCCCGTAGCTATGTAGCGTACACCTCTTAACTCTTTACGCATCTCTAACATTATTAGCTAAATCCTTAGAGTGGACTTATGCTTAACTTACATACTATCGAACTATCCTATTAGGGATGTAGGTCGCCGATAATTCTAGGTGAAGCTATATGTCTACGTCCTAACATTGCTTCTATCGTCGCCGAAACGTAGTATCGACCTAATGAAGGTTAGCTATAGCCTAGTTAAACGCTATACATTCTAGTGTCCCTACTAGAAACAGCGACACGCAAGCCCTTATTATAGCCTTAAACACCCGCTAATAGTCTAGAGGGAGCTCCTTCTATAAACGCTAGCGGGCTACCTGCTAATCGAGAGTCTTATCGTCGTTATATACTTTGTTTTTAGGCATCCTATCGTAAGGGCGTTTCTTTCCTTACGTTGCATTAAAGGAGCTCGAGGCACTCTAGAACCCTTATTCGCCTAGGTCGGGTTTGTAGCTAAGGTCCGAGCCTTTCGTTACGTTAGTGTTCGACTATAGCCTACTAGTAAGTATACCTACTAAAGACGTCTAATGAATTAAACACTAGCATTAGAAACGAGTGGACGTAGTTAAGAGTCGTAGTGTGCAGATTTAACGCTTTTTAGGCATTATGTGCGATCGTCTATAATCCGTAGCTTTCCCGCAATCTACGTAACTTAGCTAGGTCATAATAGCACGTATCGTTATTTACTTGTTTCCGATACCTAATGTTGTTATTAGCGCTACGTAGTCGAGTCACCGCTTAGACTATGTTCTAGTGATAGTAAATCCTTAACCTAAGGTAATTAATCCTATGTCTAATGTTTCCTCCTTAGATACTTACTATAAGGAACTTAAGAGGTTTTCCCTACATGTAGCGTATTAAAATTAGCCGCTCCTATGCCTTCTAGTCGTCTACTATTATAGCCTCCTCGTCCTCTCGATATAGCTTAATATAGTCCCTCTTAGGATCAAAATCGTAATCTTTCGTTAATCTGTTAATAAATTTAGATAGTCTAAGATCCCTCGGTAAATAACGGCTATCTAAGAGTCTTCCTAGGCATGCGGCAATCTCGTAGGCGAGAGTAACTACTCTAAACTTTCCGTCCTTACCTATAACCTACATTAGCTCTATAGTATGGACGATGTCCTCCTCTTTGCTACTACTTATATTTCCCGTACTCTTTTAGTAATCATCTCTATTTAACCCGCTCCTACTAGCAATATAACCGTCGTTGTTCGGGGGCGATTAGGTAGTTTAGCGCCTTCGATTAGATAGGATCTTACGCTTACGACTACGGCGTTTAAGATTTGTGTTAACGCGAAATACAAGTTTCCTAAAAGACTCCTTTCTAGGCGCATCGCGTATTAGTTCTACTGTCTCCCGAAAGCGACTAAGAGCCTCGCACTGCTTCTATATAGCTGCGAATATCTTAACCTCGATATGATTTCGTATCTCGATTAAGGCAAAACTCTTGCTAGCAACCTATAATGCTACTAGTACTCTTTCGATAATAGCATAGAAGTTATAGTATTGCTATTCGTTGTCTAGTTAGAGGCGGCCTCGAATGCCTTACGTAATAGAGCAGTATAGCGAGAGGGCGCGCCTATCTTCTATAGTTTACGCGTATATTGTACTTTCGACGATGTAGTCTCGGTACTTAGGCATTATCGGTCGGTTATAAGAATAGGTAGATAGAGAGCTAGCGCGGCTTGCGTTCTAGTATAGACTTTATATAGAGAGCCTACACACGCGGGCGAGAAAAGGCTAAACATCGGAGTAACTACTCTCTCGCTACCCCTCTAACCCTAACCTTAGACTACTACTCTATCGTTCGACTTATATGCACTCTCTAGTAGTACTTAATAAGTATATCTCTAATCTTTACGCGTTCTTTCTAACCCTACTAGTATCTTGCTGCTTCTATTAGCTTGCTATAGTAAGAAAATGCGGCCCTTCTATTCTCCTTATTATCGTTAGGCTACCCCCTAATATCTAGCTATAACTACCTAGCACTCCTAGGCTTAAACGTAAACGTGTATTCGAGCTACCATTTAATCTCTTATATAGTAGCCTTAGATAAGAATCGCTAGTTAGGTACGGTCTCTACACAAAACATAGGCCCTTAGTAGCTAGTTATTTTATTATTAGTAGTTAAAACTCCATTTTAGAGCCTAGCGTCGTAAAGGCTTATATTTCCCTGTCTGTCGAATTTTTATAGGCCATCTTTAGTAGCAACTACTAGCATAGCTAGTAGCATCCTTATTACCTTATAGCACTTTGTCGCAGCTTTATAAGTTTAGTAGCCTCTACGTGTTCGATAGCCTACTAGCTCGGCCACTAGCCCTCCTAGTAGCCGTTATAAGCATATCTGACTTTACTACTACCTACTCTGTTACCTAGCACGTATTTACTACTAATACCGTGAACATTAGTCGTTAGTAGCCTTACTTTACTTCTACTCTAACTCCTACCTTCCCTTTACATCTACTCCTACTTCTACTTCTACTTCTACTTCTACTTCTACTTCTACTTCTACTTCTACTTATACTTCTACTTCTACTTCTACTTTATAACTATTACCTCTCTCTCGCTAACGTCTAGTTAATAGTCTTAGTAGTGTTTATATAGCGCTTTATTTTCTTCTATATTACTAACCCTTTTGCCTTTACTATTCTTACGCACGCTAGAGCATCTTCTCGAGCACACTCTAGCGCCCCTAACATACTTAGAATCCTTTCGCCTTTACCG
>NW_021941086.1:0-8726 GCF_000721785.1 Aureobasidium pullulans EXF-150
AACTATAACTATAACTACAACTATAACTACAATGCTACTATAAAGAATAGTTAAGAGAGAGGGATATAGGGTTAATATAATTAATCTTACTAAGTCTAAAGACACTATAGAGGAGAGTCTTAATATAGAGGCTATCTATAATAGTATAGAGGTTAATAATAAAGAAGAGAGTAAGAGGATTACCTCTAAGCTTATAAGGCTGCTTTATAAGTAGAAGTAGATTAAGTATAACCTTAGTAATAAGATTGTAGCTAATATAGGTAGGCATATAATAGCTAGTTACAATAAAAGTAAAGACTACTTCCTAGAATCATTTATTAAGTTAGAGAATAAGTATAGCATGCTCTCTAAGTAGGCAAAGGAGTAGTTTAAAGAATTAGAAGCTAGGGATAAGGCTAGGGAAGAGGCTAAGAGGGAGATTAAATAGTAGGTAGAGCATAAGATTAGGTCCTATCTTATAGATATCTAGGTCTTTCACTAAAAGACCTACCGAATCTAGTAAGGTAGGGTCGCTTAGCGTGCTAGAAATAGTAATTTCTACTTAAAAGACCCTCTAAAAGACCTAGTTTCTATGTCACCCGAATATGGCCAAATATCTATATAGTACTAATAGCTTGTAGTTCGTATATTATAATAGCATTTGCACTCTTCAAAAATCTAATAAAAGCATTAGGTAAGTAGATATTATAGTCTATACCTTACTATCGTAGATTCGAAATTCGCTAAGAACTACGCCTACGAAAATGCGCCTAGTTATATTATAGCCTTATAGGCCTACTTCTTCTCTATAACTATATAATTGCTTATCGTAATTACTACTTAACGTTACTAGCAATTATCTATTATAAGCTTAGAAATAGGCTATTAATTAGAAGGAGCATTATCGTATAGACGCTGCTTATCTACGTTCTATAGTCTTCTAGTCTCTATTATCCTCTCTAATTCCTGCTCCTTAATTACTGTCCGTCTCTACATTAGTAGCTATAATATAACTATAAGATACCATTCTTTACTCCTCTACTAGCCCTCTCTTTAGGCTTTACTCTCTCTATGATCTAATAGCTCATTCTACCCTAGCTAACTTAGATAATCCTATTCTCTTTAAGCTTTCTTATACCATTAATTCGCCTTAATAACCTTTATGTTTAATAAGATGTCTAACTACCTTTCTAGCGTAAGTATATTAGTATACATTCTTAGATATAGCCATTTAGGGACACTCTAGAAGAAGAAACTAAAGACCTAAGTATAGCTTAGAAGGTGTCTAAGCTAGCTATTCTCCACTAAAGCTAACTCCTTAGAAAGATCGAATCGCTTCGTAAGTTAGCGTAAGCTAGCAAGAGAAAAGGTCTCTATAGAACAAGCAGTAAAGTTTAAGCCAAACTATTGCACATCTAGATACTAATTATGCCTGCCGATTTGCTAGCTTATAGCCGCATAAGATAGTCCTAAGATATAGAAGACGAAGAAAGCAACTAACACATCGTGCCTAAACGACGTTCTTTATAGCCTAAAGGACTTAATAGTAAATTGTAAAAAGTTAGTATATGGTCTAGTAGCAAGTCTATGCTAGAAACGCGTCTAAAAGTTTCTTAGACCGCGAGTAGCTACTAGAGTCCTAAATAAAGCCGGCTAGTAAGATAGTTCATTAATATAGGTTAAGACGTAAAGAGTAGAGAGGATAGCGTTAGCACTTTCGTACACGGCTACGCTCTCCTAGATCTAGATAAGGGACATATATCCTCTAAGCATCACTTCTCGACTAGTAACATCTAGGTAACGTCGAAATAATGTCTATTTTTTAGGCGAGACATCTAAAGACATAACCTCGATTATCGTCTCTATAAATATTAAAGGTAACACATAGTAGTACAAGACATATATTGTTAGTAGCTTTATAATCCGTAAGAAAACAAATGTAGTCTAGTCATTAGTCTCTAGCGATGCCGTCCTACGCGTACTAGGAAGAATAAGCCTTAGATTCCTAAAAAGCGTATAGGTTTGTCGGATAATAGCTCTCTAGTCCTAAGACGGAGAAGTAAGGAGGGATCCTTTAGGCTCTAGGAATAGGATAGACAAGGTGTAAAGGGTATATAGGACGGCACTCTAACTCTAGAGGCTAGCTAGATAAGGGAGAAAGAAGAAGTATGTATAAGACGTAAAAACTAGATATAACGATATAAGTAAAAGTGGAAGTAGGGAAAGTCGATAAGTCCGCCTTAGACTATATAGAGCAAGTAAGAAGATAGTAATAGACAGAGTAAGATAAGTAATAGGCATAAGACATAACTATAGGATTAATAAGTATCTTATATCGTCCTTTCCTAACCTTAACCGATAAGTATTTAGTATGTATATAAGGGCTTTATCTAAAGACTTAATTAAAGCATAAGTCTACTCTAGGGGGAAGTTTAGAGGAAAAGAGGATTTGTGTTATAGAGCTATTAGTTAAGGAGATAGCAAATAGTAATAGGAAAACTAAGAGGTAGAGGATAGAGAGAAAGAAAGGATAGGAGGATCGGTAATTAACAAAAGGGATAGTTAAGATAAGATAATTATAATAGGTCTAGTAGTAGACGGACTTACAGACGTAAAGGCTCGTTAAATAGAGGATCTATAGAACTATATAGACTTCCTTCTTTTAATGACACTAGAGGATTTATTAATATAGACATTTTACCATTTATTAATAGAATCGGTAGGGGCCTATAGCTATAAGAAGCCTAACCGTTGCGCTAAGGAATGAAGGATTCTTATCCGTCGAATCTTGCTAGGTAGGCACTCCACATTTTCTAGGGCTATATATACCCTATAATTAGTAAGGGTAACGGATGCGGCGTGTACTATAGGCTAAGATGCTCTAGGCAAGGGTTAATATAGTACTAAATATTATTGCACCTATAATCTCTTTGCTCCTAGATTCTATTACCTATAAGACGAGCTACGAAGTGTAGATAAAGTATAACTTAACACAAAATCAAAATTATTAAAGGCTATTTACTACGAGATCTCCTATGCTCTTATACTATAGAGTTATTAAGAACTTTAATGACGTGTTATACACCGCCAAAAGCAGTAGCCTTACGTAGTTTAGGTAGGAGCTATAGATACTCTAGGTACTACTAAAGCTATTACTATAGCCTCTATAAAAGATCTAGTATATCTCTAGATATCGACTTTAAAACTCTACGCGCAGGCATTAAGGGCATCCTAGATTTCCTAGATAGCACTATCGCTTAAGTTAGTAAATAGAATGGCATTATTGCCCTAAGGGACTAGGTTGCCCTCGTTAAATTAGCTAGTAATAATAGTAGAGAGAGTTATATAAGCTAAGGGCATACTAGAGACAAGTATAGCTATAGATCGGCGCATGTTAGCTAAGAACTACTACTAAGAAAAGCATGTTTAGGACACGAGACTTACACCCTATAGATGGAGAGGAGAATGTAATGCTAGCACTAGTTAACTAGTCGTAGCAATCCTACTATATAGTACTAGTACCATAGTTTTAACGCTTAACATAGCTTATAAACTCTTTCTTACTACTAATAGCTTCTCTCTTATCGATGTTAGAAGCGACTATGCTAGCGATAGTAGTAGCAGCGCTAATGGTAGTAGATGTAGCGCCGATGCTAGTAGCGACGGCAGCTAGAATCGTACCTAAGAATAGAGCTAGGCAGTATTAGACTATCGCTACTATAGCGAGGGCTAAGGCCGTAGTCTTTATAAAGGAGGGCATAATAAAGAATTAGATTTTAGGAAGTAAAGTAGTAAAGTAATAAAGTAGTAAAGTAAAGTAATGATAAGTAAGATTAGAAGAGGGGGGTTAAGATGCGGTGCGTTTTATATATGTCCTTCTAAGCTCTAGCTAAGCAAGCTTAATCCTTATTAGCTAATTTAAGTATTTCTTCGTAACTAAAGGATTTTATACACTCCTCTTTTATGTATGTATAACGGCCCTAGTTTACCTATAGGAAAAGAAAAACGATGCTAAGAGATCGCTAGAAACGTACTATATGTTACGTCTAGCGTTAGACTACTCGACGGCGGTTTATGTGTTATATAAACCTTCTAACATTTGGCCCTTAGGTGTATAATTTCTAGCCCAAGTTCTAAACGATCCTTCCTAAACTACGTAAGGAAGACTACTAAACTTAATATTAAATCATTAACCCCTACTCCCGTCTTTATACCTAGTCGAGTAGCGCTAAGTATAACAATCCTATAAACAAAACATACTTTAGCTACTTAATCTCTTATAATCCTATAACGAGCTAGCCGATCTAGGGGAAATAGCCCCTTATAAGTCTAACTACCTCGTGTCGTTCGATAGTTCTTCTACCTTCTAGGTATAGCGAGACGTCGTTAAACTCGTTATTATCTCCCTTCGTTACGATTAGCTACCTATAACATCTAGTTAGTGCTTCTCCTTCTCGACTATAGAAAAGGGAGGGGGAGTAGATTAATGGCCTACCTTAGAGGAGTGTCGTTTGTTAGCCCTTAGGTATAAAAAACTTTAATGGCGCGATGCACTATTAGAAGGGGGTTTCCTATAAACTACACTATAGGGATATTACTAGCGTGTATAGTAGTAGATCTATTCTAGAGGAATAGTACGTCTCCTCGGTAGAAGGCTAGTGCTATAGACTCGGATATTATATACACTATTAGAGAAGATAATTATGCTAAAATAGAGGACCCTTTCTATACTATAAGTAGTGTAGTTAAGGCGAATATAAGTGATAATGCCTTAGTAAGTAGAGGTCTTATTTAAGGGGTGTATTTAGCTATTAGGGTTAGACTACTAGCGTAGTTTTCCTAGCTTTTAAAAGGTTATTATTATTATAGAGAGTAAAGAGCCTATACATCGAGTAGGTATTATACTACATTATTCTGTAATTCTACTACCTATGTCTTTTTAGGGAAAAAAGAAAAGGGGGAAAAAAAGGGTTAGCGTCGATCTAAGGACTTCTTCTAGCATAAACATTCTTTACCTAGGATAAGCGATAACGTGTAGATAACTTAGTACGCTAACGAGTAGATAGGCTTTAGTAATTCCTTACTAGCGTTATTTGCTACGTCCGTAAGATTTACCTTTATTACGCAAAGCACTCTTTATATAATCCTAGCTCGCCTATAGAAACCTTTAGTAGGCATTTAGCTCCCTCTACTAAGGTCTAGTATTATAGTACTTTAGTAAGAGGTAGACGACAATATTATAAGTAGCGTACTATATGTATGTCGTATCTATAAGTCCACCTTCTAACGAGCTAGGAACTATATCTAGAGATTAGTAACGCTGTACTAGATATTAGTTTGCCTTAATAGATAAAAGCTATAACGTAGCTATAGACAATCACGAAATAGGTCGTTATAGATATCTTGCTCTTAGTCTATCCTATCAATAGAGTTAATAACCCCATTTTTATTAATTATAGATCCCTTTATAGACTTAGAAATATTACTCCCTTCTATTATACCTAGATATATCTATAATAACGATATAGAGATAATAGTGCTCTATTACGATCGTACATTTAAAAGTGTTACCGTTATCGACAACTTAGATAGGAAACCTCTATTTACTGTTACGAGTAGGGGCGCAACATCCCTTAGTTAGCGGCGAGAGATATTCAATAGCTTAGGAAAGAAGCTATTTAATTTACGCTATATAGGCTATACGATAAAGAACGACTAGGCGGTAGAAGCACCTAGTGGCCGTAGGATCTACTCTCTTAAGCATGCCTCGATGTACTTAAGTAATCGCTTAGAGCTTAATATCGTTATCTACGATAAATCTTTAGGAAGTAGTATAGGGGATACTCTAGTTAAGGTGCGACTAAAGGATCGAAGCGCACTTTCTACGGCTATAAGGTACTAAGGTGTATAGCTTACTACCATTTATAATACTGAGGCTAACGATGTTATAAATCTTAACAAAAAATGTCTTAATCGTTTAGTTTAGAAAGTTTGTACTAGTAGAGGGGCTAATATCTACCTAGTAAGTAGTCCTATAATTACCGTTACCCTTTTCCTTCTTACTACTTCTAGTCGACTTTACTAAAGCTCTAGGAGGAAAGATATGATCCACTTAAAGCTATAAACTAGTTATAGTTATAGCTAATGGTATAGTATAGGCACTTATCGCAACTCTCTATATTATAGAGATAGAGCATATATAGAGATAATAGGCTACGCACAATTTTGTAAACGAAATAAGTCGATCTATTTAGAAGGCCTATCTAAATCTATGCTAAGCAATTATAAGAGAGAGTCGATTTAGCTAAGATTTTGTCTAATGTTAATTATAATTACGTCCTACTTACTATAGATTAAGCACGACATTACGTTCTAGTTAAGATAGAAGGGGCTAGGTATTAATACCGTTATCTATAGGGGTTTTATTATATCGTTACTTACAATCCATTCGTTCTAGCTCTAACTTTAGCTCTAACTTTAAAATCCTCCCTAGCTAATAGATTAGTTAGTTAGTTGATTCTTGTAAGCTATATATAGTCTTATCGTCTATATAAGCTATCCTAAACGTTACTTAACTACTATAGCTGTTGCTTAATCTTAAGTTTGATCTAGTAAAATAAAATTTAAAACTCCCCTTTCCTTACCCTTCCTCGCTCTATCCTTATAGTGGCGTAGCCCCTATCCTAGTTGTCTATTAAAGGAACTAGATCGTTATCTTTACCATTTCTAAATTTGGCGCCCATTTCTCTATAGAGAAGAGACTAGTAGGAATGCGAATAGAAGCGACGTCTAGTTATAGAAAGTGCTAGAGACCGTGTATGCTATATAAGTAGTATAAGATAAGGGTAGGAATAGGAGGAGGGTTAACGGAGAGTAGATACATCGAGTAGGACAAGATATAGGGAGCGTAGTATAGAGAAGAAGGGGAGTTTAAAGGAGATAAGCAAGTAAGGGATGATCTTCAAGGAATAGCTTTAGGGTTGTTATTTAGTTTAAGGGACGAGGTATAGGATTAGGCAATTAAAGATAGAGGGTTAGAGGAGGACAATAGAAGTAATAAGATGACGGTAATAGTAGAATAGCTAACGAGCAAGAACAGAGCTAGGTTAAGGGTTAGAGAAGGATAGGTATAGAGTAGTAAATTGTATAAGCTAGTCTAGGCTTAGGGGTAAAGTAATAAAGTAGTAAAGTAGTAAAGTAAAGTAGGCATTAGAATAGGAAAGAAGGGTATATTTATAAAGTCTATCTACCTATATGTAGGAGTTCTAAAGGTAAAGAGACGAGGATTATTAGAAGGGCGGAAAGATAGTAAGAAAGAGGCTAGTTAAGCCTATAGGTATCCTAAAGGATAGAATGTAGGTGTTATAGGGCTAGAGAAGAGAGGGACAAAAGTAATAAGAAGAGACCTACGTAACCCTATAGGTGTCCCAAGAAAGGGAGAAGCATATATATAGGGGATAAGGAGTATAGATTAGGACTTACGCTTAGGGTATAACCCTAGAAATCTATAAAGTAATGGATTAGGGCCTAGAAATCTATAAAGTAATAGATTAGGGCCTAATCCATTTAATTTTAGGTAAGGGACGAAATTTTAGGGGGGTCCGATCCATTTAGTTTTAGGGGGGTCCGATCCGTATTAATTAGGTCGATAAATATTTAAAGTAGAAGTAGGATATTTGTAATTACTACACTACGAAAAGAATAGCTTATTTAGATTTATTATATCTTATTTAGTTATAGTTATATATAGGAGGGAGTATTTAAAGTATTCGTAGTAATAGTTATAAGAAAATGTAGGGGAGATAGCTTAATTTTGTTTAGTAGAGAGAAGTAAGTAAGAGTGTTAAAAGTAGAGAAGAATAAGAAGAGAAGGAAGAGAAGAGAAGAGAAGAGAAGAAAGAAATATTTAAAAGAGAAGAGAAGAAAGAAAGGTTTAAAAGGGTAGAAAGAAAAGATAGAGTAGGAGTAGAGGTTAAGGTTTTAATAGTTCGGTATTAAGGTTTAGATTATATAGCATAAGTAGAAGGGGGAGTTTTTAGTGTTAAATAGTAAGAGGAGGTATATAATAAAGTTCTAGAGGGTAAAGAGGTAAGAAAAGGTAATAGTGTTAGTTATTAGTATAGAGGTACGTAAAGTTTAGTAGTAGAGTTTTAGGAAGGTAGGAGGTTTTAGGTTAATTATAAAGTCTAGAGCGACTATTATTTTGTCGCATTATATTAGGAAGGAAGAGGGAGTATTAGAGATATTTTTCTAATGTTAAAAGGTAAGAAAAGGTAATAGTATTAGTTATTAGTATAGAGGTGCGTAAAGTTTAGTAATAGAATTTTAGGAAGGTAGGAGGTTTTAGGTTAATTATGAAGTCTAGAGCGACTAATATTTTGTCGTATTATAATAGGAAGGAAGAGGGAGTGTTAGAGATGTCTTTCTAATATTAAAAGGTAAGAAAAGGTGATAGTATTAGTTATTAGTGTAGAGGTGCATAAAGTTTAGTAGTAGAGTTTTAGGAAGGTAGGAGATTTTTAAGAGATAGATCTAGAAACTATATGATATATCTACATAAACTATATAATCTATAGTCTATAGTATCTATCTAGCTAGCTAGTATATATATTATGTGTTATAGTTATATGTTATATATTAGGAAACATCGGCGTTAGTAAAATTCTAGTAGTAGAGGTTCGAGTAGTAAAGTATGTCGGTTTAAGATAAGGGTGTTATATGTCGTATGTTATATGTTATATATTATA
>NW_021941087.1:0-2350 GCF_000721785.1 Aureobasidium pullulans EXF-150
ACCTTAAGCTCTATCTTCTTTCCTTTACTAGTGCTAACGAAGGCAGTAATGTCCTATAGTGCCCGTAGTCTAGAATCCTAACGTAGTAGGTCGTATATAAAGAATTTAATCTCGAACGTCTTAGCTAGAAGAAGCTTAAGACAGCACGCGAAGGCACTATCTAGAATAGTAGTAGAGTACTTAAGGAAGATGTCGCGTACTGCCTATAGAGTAGGCGCATAGTGACGGAATCGAAGGTTATAGACTTTAGCAAACGGTTCGGCGTCCTCGCCGTAGTCGTCGGCCTAAGGCATTATCGATTCTAGTGCTAGGTTACTAGATTAAGATTAGGACGGATAAGACTGTCGAGTATAACGATAACGCGACGTAGGTTACTTTACTGCTTGCAGATAAGGTAGTAATGTCTAGTAAGAATCGGTTAGCACTCTTACGAGGGGTTTGTTATTCTATGTAATTACTTATAGTAAGACGATATTACTCGATATAAGCAGAAGAATAGGTATAGTAAGCTTTAAATAAGTAATCTAAATTGTTAGTTGTAGAAGCAATGCAAGTAAGATAGGTGTAGTAAGACGAGAGAAAAGAGACAAACTAAGAGAATTAGTTAGATACCCTCGACTTATAGTAGATTCCCGCTCTGTTCGGTAAAGTAAATAGGCACTTAAGTGAAAGCAGAAATCTACCGGATCCGGCCATATCTCTTTCGACAATTGCTACATCCCGTAGACATAAAGGATACGTGTTTCTTTGTCTAATATATCGCCGCCATATTTAACTAGCTACAACTTCGACACTTTTTGCCGTAAGAAACACCTACCTATATAAGACAATAATAGCCTACTTACATAATGGATAGAGAATTACATATAATGTCTCCTATAATAAGGGCTAAGTCCCGAGTAGAGGCGGCCGCCGCGCCTACGCCTACACCTACCGCGCCTATACCTAATACGCCTATACCTGCCGCTGCTACAAATTCTATAACTAGGCCTAAGCCCGCGCCTTCTACCGTCGAGCTAGAGGCCGCTATTAACTAAGAATAGTCCGAACCGGTCGCTTAAGAACACCTTAAGCCTACGCCTTCTACTGTCTAGTTAGAGGCCGCTATGTAATAAGAACATTCTATAGGCCCGCCTCTATCTACCGGTATTAAGCGTGCCTCTATAACATCCCCTACCTAAGCCTACATTAAGCGTTAAAAGATAGTACACCTAGATATAGATGATATCTATAAACCTCTATTATCCTCCTCTTCTAGTAACGAGCTATTTAATCTAGATTCCGTATTAGTCTACCTAAGCCTAGAGCTAACATAAAAATATACCGATCCGTTTCGCCCTCGTACTTCCTTCTACGATGCATCTTACGCTCTTAGTAGCTATTACCCGACGCCTCCTAAACCGGACACTAAGGAAAGTCTTACTAGTTTAAATAATAATGGCATTATTCCTCCTGCCCTCGTAGGCTCTCGACTATTCGGCCGCCCCTTAGACATAATCGACGCTATAATCTTAAATGTCTTTATCGACAAGGACAACCGTAAGAGAGCTATGCTTATTAGTAAGGTAGACAACTACAAAAAGTCCCTAGTCTAGGAGTCTATCGTTGCCTACAATTATATAGCAAACGATAGACCGCCTAATGCGACTAGTATACTATACTTACTCGACCGTACGATTTTAAAACTATACGTCTAGCTTCTAGAGGACGACTCTTCCTTTAATAATTAACTCTCTATTACTAGCTAGGACAACCTCGACTTTATTACATTTCGTTATGCTTTTATCTACCCCTTTAAACGTAACGACGATAAGACAAACAGTGTAGTCGAGTTATCTTCGACTTAGTCTAGCCTAAACAATAAGGAGCGTCTCTAGCTTCTTAAAGATGTCTACTTCTTCGATAGGCTTAAGCTATACTATCTATTAGTCTAGGTTCCTATAGGTAAGACATTTGCTACTCGCCTTTTATAGTATCCTATCCTATAGATCTCTAAGGGTGCTAGAGTCGACTTGCTCGAAAGATTCTACGCCGAGAATGCATTTATTGCCGAACTCGATTTAGGTATAGGTAAATGCGATAAGTCGGAACTTACCCTTAGTCTTCGTCTACTGCCTCGCTAGCTAAGAGTATAGCTATTCCGATCCTCTATAACTTCTAAGTAACTATCTCTTACGATCGCATTTAAAAACTTTAATAACATTACTATCTCTAGTATCCTCGAATAGGTTAATCTTATACTAAACGGAATAATAAGTAGTTCGAAACTTAACCCTATCGCTATTAGGTTTATAGTCGACCCCTCTAATTAGTCATTCGCTATAGATAATACACTTACTCTATTAGAGGA
>NW_021941087.1:4483-8576 GCF_000721785.1 Aureobasidium pullulans EXF-150
TTAACGAGGCAACTAAGAAGACTAGTAGAACGACGGGATTATCGACCGACATTTAGATGCTAGTAATAGAGACGATGCTATTATCTACGTAGACAAAGCTATATACGAGACGGTAATAGGCGATAGTAATGATGCCGAAACTATAAAGTTAGCAGATTATAGTCTTATTTCGCTAATTAATACCGATGAGGGAGCAGTACGTACTCTTATCGTCGACGATCGACCCTAGCGTATATTACATCTATCGACATCGTCTAAACTAGTCGATAAAATATACTACGATAAAGTAATAGCTTTAGCGATCGAATAAGCTAACCTACGAGGACATCTATCTATACCCGCATCGTCGTCGGACGTACTAGGATATAGCGTTATATAGGAGTATGCTATACCTAACTACTTATCTGCTTAGTCGTCTAGTTCGGTAATAGGATTTTATATAATAATGTATAGCATAATAGAACACGTCTGCTATATAATCTAAGATGGAGCTCCCCTACCGGCGAATATTATGCTATCTATAAGGGATATAGAATCATTATTATGCAAAGGTTAGTACACGGACGAAGTTATTAACACGATTACTAAGATTGTCACTACGGCGACGCCTAATCCGAAGGTCTTCTATATAGAGGTATTATCTTTCTAGTCGCATTTTGAAACAGCAATGCATAAAGCTATAGTTAAAGTAAACATGCTAGACTTTCTCCCCTCGGCAGAACATAAGCACCGAATTAGGGTTATAATAGTACCCCTTCGAGATACGATTAACTACATCTAAAGGTATGCCGAGCTACTATAGCGAAGCTACTACCCGTGCATAAAAATGTTAGCAGGTTAAAACATAGTTATATTCGCCTACAATGTGTATAGCTACTACTAGGTAACCGTAGCGATATTCCTAGATAGTAAAATCGTAGTCGACGACTCTATACCTAGAGGCCCTCGATACCATTTCTCTATAATGTTCTTCGACGTAGCTCTCCCCTTATTTGCAAAGTTAATTACCCTACGACCTAGATCTAATTAGGATGCGAACGCATTCGACTATACGGTCGTCGAATACCGTAGTTAACATTAATAAACGAATTCGTCTAATTATGGTCCTCTAATAGTTACAAATATACTGCACTTAATCTAGTCGGAGCCTTTTAAAGTAAGACTTTATAGACTTACATTAAGATTTACATATGTTGTCATCCTTTTCTAGGCCGTCGTTAGCTACGCTACCTTCTTCTACGATAAGTTTTAGCTAAGGCCGTATAATCCTCTATTAAATCTTTACGAGCCGTAGACTAGACGTCGCGCATCCTCTATTATAGACGATCGTATTATATATATAACCCCTAAGCCTAATAACCCCCTAGCCCCTTTGCCTCTACTAATAAAGATGCTTATAGTAGGTGCATCCGTTCTTAATATTTAATCTTTTCTATAGAATCTTATCTTAGCAAACTATAGCCTAGTAACCCTCTAACATCTCGTTGCTCGCATTTCATACGAGAAGCTAGAATAGGAGTTACATCTCTATAAAGGAACTAGATTATTTTCTATTCTATATATATCTCCCTACTTTAACCTTTAACGAGACAAGAAGTAGATAGTTATAATCGGTCCTCGAAGGATACGCGCCCTCGACTCTAATTACTTACATAATGTACTCTCTAAACGAATGTTACTAACGTAGCGAGCACATTCGATAGTGTAGGCAGTAAATCGAACCTACGATGTATTAATTGTAGCATAACGATACTCGTACACTATAAAACCTAACCTCTATATCGCGAATAAAATTAAGGAATAATGGGCCTTAACATTCTCTAATATAGATATTATACTCGAAGATTATACTATAGATTTAATAAGACGAACTATAAGGCCAAAATGGTCGTAGTACTATCTTATACTCTTAGCCTAAGTGCCCTTTCTTAGTAGCTTCGATCGCTGCTTAGTAGCACTTAGAAAGCAACTCGATAAGCTTTAACTCTCGATTATAAGTAGAAGCGATATAAGTCCTTATGTAGCGATTACCCTTATAAGCGTCGATGCCATTTCCTTAGATCTACTATTATAGTATATGTTAAGAAGTAGATATCTAGACCTAACATTTACTGTTATGCTGCTCGTTCTAGACGATAATAACTATACTCCTATCTAGGGACACTATACTAACATAGAAGCATATTATAGTGTTTTCGATGTAGATCTTCTTACTTTAATGTATCCTCCGCTACCTTACGAGATACGAGGGTTTATTCGAGCCTCGCTAGCTACCTATATATACTAACCGCATATTATAGACGCTTATTAAACATTTATAACACTTTAGATAGGCAGTTTACGATGGCGTAGGCAACGCATAGTAGTAGATATCTAGCGAGGGACCTAGTAGTTTAAGTTTATTAAAATGATTAAGCTAATAAAGCCTCGAGTTTACTTTAGATATGAAGGGGATTATACTAGTACTAAATAGAGGGTAGAGCAGTTACTAGATAACTATAACGAGGTTAGGTACTTATGCAGTTTATGTAGTAATATTCTTTAGGACTCTTTTAGTCTAAGTATAATATAAGTAATAAAAGTCTTATATTCCTATATTATATTATGTGTCTCTATACATTTATTAGCTTTTATATACTTACTAGCTTCCTTTAATACTAGGTCTAGACTAATCTACTCTAAGCGCTCTATTTTATTATACTCTAACCCTATAGAACTATTTAGTTTAGTGTATATTATAATTTAGTGTATTACTTTTAAAGACCCTAATACTACTAATTAATACCCTAAGTATTAGTAGTCTTTAGAGATAAAGATATACCTATATTTTAATACCTAGTAGAACCTTTTATTTTGTTAAAGGTAAGGTACTTTAAAGTTAATCTTTATAAGGATCTTAACTCTATAGTATTTAGGTTTATAATACTCTATATCTAACGTTCTAAAGATTATTCTAACTCTAGACATTTTAGTTTTAATAGCCTATAAACTATAGATCTTTAGTAGTTAAAGATTTTAGATATTAAAGTCTAACTTTTTTAAGGCTTAGAAGTGCTACATTTTAGAGACTTATAGCCCTAGAACCTATAGATCTAAATATTAACTTTATAACTATTATAGCCTATCTAACTTCTTAGATTTAGATATATATAGTATCTAGAGATATAAGAATAATTAGGCCTAGAATTAGATAGATCTATAGTATAGTAGCTTATAAGTATGCTAGTTTAGTAAGGACCTAAATACAACTATTAGAGCCTCTAAAACTATATTATAGCTAGATATTTATTCTAATAGAGACTAGGGTAGTCTTTATAATAAAGTTAAAGCCTAAGTAAAGATTAGTTCTAGTATCTTAAACTTCTAATATTTCTAGTATATATAATTTTAAAGAATAAGAATATAATTAACCTTAAGCTTTTAAGCCTTATAATCTTTAGAACCTAAGATTTTAAGAACCTTAATTTTAAAACTTTTTAGATTTCTATTACCTAAGATTTCTAGAAACTAAGATTTATATAACCTATGATTTCTTAGTTCTAGGATTTTAAGAACCTAGAATTCCTAGAACCTAGCATTTCTAGAATCTAGGATTTCTTAGTTCTAACATTTCTATAACCTAGGATTTCTTAGTTCTAGGATTCTAAGAACCTAGAATTCCTAGAACCTAGAATTCCTAAAATCTAGAATTTCTTAGTTCTAACATTTCTAGAACCTAGGAATTCTTAGTTCTAACATTTCTAGAACCTAGGAATTCTTAGTTCTAACATTTCTAGAACCTAGGATTTCTTAGTTCTAGGATTTTAAGAACCTAGAATTCCTAGAACCCAGAATTCCTAGAATCTAGAATTCCTAGAACCTAGAATTCCTAGAACCTAGAATTCCTAGAACCTAGAATTCTAAGAACCTAGAATTCCTAGAACCTAGAATTCCTAGAACCTAGAATTCTAAGAACCTAGAATTCCTAGAACCTCGGATTTCTTTATTCTAAGGATTCTAGGACCTAGGACTCCTTAATTCTAGGGTTTCTAGAACCTAGGATTTTAAGAAGTTAGAGTTATTAGAATCTAAGGTCTAAGAGATATAGAACTTT
>NW_021941088.1:0-8272 GCF_000721785.1 Aureobasidium pullulans EXF-150
TAGCGTTAACATAGTTATATAGTCGCTCTACTATAAGATATTTACTTAGTCCTAACTAAATCTATTAGGGAGTCCTAATCATTTAGGGTAGTATAGGACTAGACCTACTTATGTTTAGGGTGGTATGGTATAGGACAAATGACGTCATTTTCCCTATACCGCCCTAAATCCTAATAGGATTTCCTATACTACTGCTAGGTCTAAGAGGGCTCTTATTATACTTTAATAGACTTTGCTACATCTTTCTTACTATATGCCTATATTAATTAAATATAGCTTAGGAAACAGTATAGCTTCTAGACTAATAAAGTAGTTAGGTAGACATCTAGTAATTTCTATATAGTCGACAATACTACGTAAGTAGTTTATTATACGCATGTACTACTAGATAGTGTTATTAGGGTAGTACTTAGAGGCTATAAGGATTAAGCGCTTCTAGCGAGGTTCGGCGAAGTAAAGGTATAAGGACTTAAGCTTATAGATACTTAGGAATTAGCCTTACTAAGTTTTTAAGAAGCGCAAATAGGCCTACGAGTTCCCTAGAATCGACCCTAAGCGTACGATTAGCGAGAAAACGGTATCGTTAAGAGATATTATATAGTAGATACTCTAAGGTTAGCTCTACTAAGTTTTTAAGGAGCGCGAATAGGCCTATAAGTTCCCTAGAATTAACCCTAAGCGTACGATTAGTAAGAAAATAGTGTCGTTAAGAGATATTATATAGTAGACACTCTAAGGTTAGCCCTACTAAGTTTTAAGAGGAGCGCTAGTAGTAGATCTTTATAGTATAGTCTATACGGCTGTTAGCTCGAGCGCTACTAAGCTATAAGCTTAACCTCTTCCCCTTCTTTAACTATACTATTATACTAGAGTATATTATTAGTTATATTCTTAAAGTTTAAACGTTAGTTAGATAGATGCTTATATATGATTTTAGTGTAATCTGCTCCTATAAATTGTTATAAGACCTAGCTACATACTTTTACGCACTCTTCTACTATCTCTAATCCTTATAGCTATATACTTTTATACGCTTATCTGCTATCTCTAATCCTTATAGCTACATACTTTTATACGCTTATCTACTATCTCCGAGCTATATAGACTATATATAACTAGCTTATTTCCATATCTTAATAAAGTTGCTTATACCTATACCCCTATCTATTTTAGCTTAGGTAGCTCTAAACTTAGCTTTATCCTTAAAATCCCTAATTATGTATATTAAGATAGCTATAGTAAGTACTTTAATAGCTAAGGAGATGCACTTTACGTTACCTACTAGGCTACTATAAGGGCTAGCGATTAACTAGGACTAGCGGTTTAGCTTAATTATATACTAACCTTCTTAGTATTTATAGTCGTTTAGACCTACTATAGTAAGGCCCCAAATTATGCGAATACCTTATAATTAAGGGGCCTAGACGCTCTTATTACTATTCTTTTAAACTAAGATACTACCTTCTACGCTATCAAATTCTAAGTTAAAGACCTAAAATTATAAAGAGAATGTAATAACTATAGTAGTATACTATTTATCTACGGTATTGTTTTCTATCTCTACATATATAATATATATAGTAGGCCTACTCTTCTTACTATCGCTATACTACCTTTATTCGAGTAGGGTCTTATTTAAGTTCTTCTCTTTCTTGATATAGGTAACCTACTCCTCCTAACTAGTGCTAGCTAGTAGATCGCTATCTAGCTTTATATTATAGTAAGTGTCTCTAGATTTACTAGTAGAGAAGGATACGTTAAAGGGACATATCTAAAGTAGATTCTTCTAGGTAGCTAAAGGGCTTAAGTCTTTAATAAAGCGGTTAACTACGTCGTAGAGTTAAGTAAGAAGCTTAATAGTGTTAGAGCTTAAGGAATTATAGTCGAGGGTATTAGCTACATTATAAATGCCTTAAATAGTAGTTTAGAGTTAGTCGGCTATATTATCTAAAGTAGGAGTTAGTACCTATAAGAGCAAAGTAAGAAAGGAAGGCGTTATTTTACTTAATGTCTATAGGTAATAAGGTAAGAGTAAATAAGAGCAACGTCGTATTTAGGGTATTAATAAGGTAAGACGCATAAGATAAGAATAGTAAGTATATAAAAGGAAGAGGATAAAGTTCGTAGTATAGACTCTCCCCTATAAGCATACAACTAAGTAAATAAGTATATAACTAAGTAAATAAGTATATAACTAATATCTAACTATAGGTGCTACTTAAAATTAAGCTCTTATTATGCTATAGGAATAGATTTATATACTAAACTCTTACTTATTACTTCTAATAGCGTAACTAATTATTACTTAACTAAACTCTAAAGTTTACTAAAGCTAGCCCTCTTCCTACCTTTCCCTCTCTCTTCTTTATATAAACATTAATTAATGCTCTATCCCTCGACTAGTACTATATTAGCCTCTTAGCTAAATTAACTTTATAGGTTACGCCTTTTATTATTTCTCTACTAGCGCGCTAGTTTACGAGCATTACTAATATACTATAATCTTAGTTACTACGATTCTTATAATTTACTTAAGATCTTATAAACTAAAGAGACCTATAATTTCTAGTAACACCTAGTAAGTTATTAGAGCGTCTATAGATATCCAAGTAAAACTAATAGATTAACGTAGGCAACTATAAGTACTTCTACTAACATAACCCGCGTTAGATAGCCTTATAACGTCGAATATTACTAATCCTTACCCTTCCCCTCTAATAATAGACTAGCTATCGATTTAGCCTACCTTACTTATTAAAGATCTAAGTAAGATAAACCCTACTAGCATACATTAATAGAACACTAGACTATACCTAGCCTTAAAGAACTCTAGGAATGTAGATATATAGTCGCTAGCGTTAAGGATAGCTATATAGTACTTACTACGTTCGGATACGTACTACTTAACAAAAGACTCGTAGAGTCTTAGTCTATAAGCCCTATATTAATAATTACTCTATAGGACGTAAATAGATAAGTATTCTAGGAGCATATAGTAAAGCGCTTCGATGTCGTCTATAACTAGTCTTTAGTACTCTTCGAGCCTTACTATAGTAATAATAAAGACTTAGCTTCTCTAATTAAGTCTTAGGATCTTATTATAGCTATACTAGATAGGCTCTATAGACTTTTCTTTAGAAGAGCCTTAGGCTAGACTAACTATATCTTTAATAACCCTATCTAATTATAGCACTAATAGAAATAATAGTAATAGTAAAGGATAACAAATATAGGATAAGACATCGATATAGATATAGTTAGCCTCTTTCCTCTTTTTCTCCTTTACTTCTATATATAAGAGGTTAAATGTAACCTCTAGCTTTTTTTGTTTCTTCTCTTTTCTTTTTTTCTTTAGTTAGATAGAACTACTATCGCCTTTACTTTTATTAATAAATATATATATTTATAGTTAAATGTAATATAGCTATAGTTCTTCCTCGATCTATTCTTACTAAAATCTAGTCGTACTCTAACATTATATTTATCTTATAGTCGATAGAGTAAGGGGATAGTAGATATTATTTTGACCTATAGTTACGTAGGGTTACCCTATTATAGGCGTCGTAGCTAAATTATGCTGTATGCTATAACCTTAAATCTTATAGATTATAGAGTAAGGAGGTCTTAGATGTCATTTTAAACTATAGCTACGTAAAGTTACCCTATTATAGGCGTCGTAGCTAAATTATCTTAATAGATATATTAGTACTAAAGGAACTAGCTATCTATTAGATTAAGAAGGTATAGCTAGAGGTTAGCTTATAATATAACTACCCTCTTTTTAAGCTCTAAGATAGTAAATATTGTAGCCATTAGTTGTTATAGATAGTCGCGTAGATTATATCGACTTTAATAACATACGACTAATTTTTACGTATAGTTTTAAGAGCCTTTATTGAACGCTACTAGTAGAGCTCTATCGAAGACTAGTTAGATCTTAAGAGACGAGGTACCTTTAATCTTATTATAAGTCGTAGCGATCTTACTACTATTAAAACTAAATAGATTTCTTACTACCTACTTACTATAATAGAACTAAGTACTTTAGACGATATTAGATTTAAACTATAACGTAATAGCTAGCCTATTAGCAAATTACGACGTCGCCGTTAACCTTAAGAATAGAAATAAGATTAATGTCTACTACTACTACGTCCTACACTAGCTAGTAGCTATCTATTATCCCTAAAAGAGTAGTAGGAGATACCGATTTTAGATGTAATAGATATATAGAGTACACATAGTTGCCTTAATAAGATATACTTTACTACTTATTACTACTATTAAGGCTAGGATATAGAAGAAAGGACAGATACTAGCTATGCTTCTTATAAGAACTAGCTATTAAACATCCTAGACGAACTATTTATATCGATAGCGTAACCTATATCGTAGGGGTTAAGACTTACTAGTACTAAAATTTTAGGTATAGGGAATAAAACTATAAGGCCTACTTATATTATTCCTAGGCGCCCTAATACTAGAAAACAGTGTTATCTTAAGATAGACTAGTACTAATACTAGAGGTTACACCTTCGTTTCGTTAAGAAATAATAACGACTAGAGTAAAGCTAGCTTTAGAGTAGCTACCTTATTTAACCTCTTAGACTAGCCTTATATACGATGTCCGTATATGGTTTAATATAGAGGTTTGTCTAGAAGTTAACTAGGGCGTACATCTAGAAGACCTATAGCGGATCTACGCGATATATAAGGAACTAGTTAATATAGGCTTAGTCGACGACCTAAGCATAGTTAGTCTAGTACCCTTAGTACTTATAAGAATTCTAATAAGGTTCGTTACTAAATAGGAGGTCTACGTAGTACACTTAGAGCGACGTTAGGAGTTCGTTATTAGTCTAGAACTATAGGAGAATAAAGATCTTTATAACGGTAGTTCTTAAATAGATAGTATCTATCTATCTAAGAATTCTCTAATATATATAAGGCTATTAGCTAGAGGTATAATCGAGGCTTATTAGGGTATTCTTAATAGACATGTTAAGAACGCGATTATAGTAATCTAACCTCCTAGTTACTATGCCGAATATAATAAACTAATAGGCTTCTATCTATTTAATAACGTACCTATCGTAGTTAAAGCCTACTAGAATAAGTTTAGAGACATATGTTATAAAGTCCTTATTCTCGACTAGGATATACATTATAGTAACAACGTATAATAGGCATTCTATAACGACCCTAACGTGCTATATATCTCCCTTTATGTCTACTAAGGGGGCAAATTCTACCCTACTAGACTAAAGGGCAACTATCTTTACTATAGTAAAGGGCCTAGCCTAGGTAAGAATATTAACATTCCCTAGAGAACTATAGGCATAACGGACGTAGATTATATGCTTGCTTTCTAGAAGATTATAATGCTAATTGTATAGGACTTTAATCTAGATCTAGTTATTGTTTCTACTAGGTTTAATATAGTAGAGGGTAATATACTTAAGAAATAATATATATTACTAGCTAGCTATACTTATATAACGTATATACTTATATCGTATCGTACGCTACTTACTACTATATTATACGCTGCTCCTAGCCTTAATAGCTCTTCTATAGCTACCTTAACTATCTTTATAAATAATTATCGAGAAGGTTTACTATATATAAACATATCTTCTATAAGGCAATTATTACTATTAGTTAACTTAAGACTAAGTTATAAAAACCTAAGCTTTTGATAGTTTAGGTCCTTCCCTATTATATTAATATTAACATTAACATTAATTATAGAACTTCTTAGATCTATAACTAGCCTTCCCTTATACTTGTACCTTACTTAATACTCCTATATTATAAGACACTAACTTACTCTTATTCTCTTTATACTATCTATAAGTAGCGCGTATCTTATTAACTTACGCAACGCCTTTACTCTCTTACTTAAAGTCTTTACTTTTACCTTAACTTTACTAACCTTAAGCTCTATTACCCTTTCTTCCTTCCTTCCTTCCTTCCTTCCTTCCTTCCTTTCTTCCTTCCTTCCTTCTTTACTAACGTGTATAACGTATTACTATTACTAAAAGCAAATCTTATATTACTATCCTTTAAAATGTTATTATGCGCTAATTACTCTACTAATTACTTTACTACTTAAGATCTTAGCCCCTATAAGCTATATAACAAACTCGTAGACCTTACTAATAGTAACGATCTATGCGAGACTAGAGACGTAATTAAGGCTATTAGTAAGTTAATAGAATTTATATATATTAACGTCGCTAACTAAGTATATTTAGTAGCCTATCCTAACCTTAGAATCCGCTACACTAACGCTAACAACTTTATTAAGCTATTTTACGACCTCTACTAGAAGATTAGCATAGACAGCTAAGACATCTAGATCTATAGCATTATTCGTAATAGTATATCTTACTTCTAACCTAGCATCTTAAACGAATATAGTAAGGATAACTACCTAGACCTTACGAGCAGAAGAGGCACTATAGAATTCGGTAATATAAAGCTTAAGCATAGTTATTAAGCTTTCTACTCTCTCTTTATTAGTATAAGCGTAAAGGCTATTAGTAAGAGTACTAATAATAGAGGTCCTACTATACTCTACCCTACCCTAGTTAATTAAAGCTTAATTAACGCTTAGGTAGCATATATAGGCTATAGTAGGCGCTATAGAATTATAGGAAACAATACGAAGGTTATTATAGAAGACCTTAGTATCGACACTATCTACCTTAAGAAAGATAAAGCTTATACTAATAAGGCTATATACCCTATCTAGAAACTAAGAATAGATAATAAGACGCTCTACTAGGTAACTAAGGCGGACTTTAGCGAGTATAAGGTAGCTTATATATACTATCTTAATGCTAGCTAGGTATACCTATACGAGGACAGAATTAGATAGATAGACGAGCTTAGAAATAAGTATAGCTTTATATTCCCTAGTAATTAATCTCGTTAAATCTTCCTAGCTAAGTAGTTAAATAGAAGTAAGAAGGGTAGATAGGGAAAGAAGTAGCTATAAGTAAGTTTTAATTAACATTAGAATAATTGCCGAAACACTAACGAGTATATAGATACCTATAAGTTAGTAAGATAATCGGCCTTATACTAAGAGAGAGTTTTATATAGAAGAGGCTAAATAGGGCTTACTTATTAATAGAAGTTATAGGAGGAAAAGTAGTTATATAGCGAAGGAAGTTATATAATGATGTATAGGCCTAAATAATGCGTAGGCTAAATTATAAAATAAACTCTAATTATTCGTCCTTCTTAGCTCCTACATATATATAATCTTCTAGATCTTTAGGAGCAAATTCGGGGCTAGTAGGCCGTCCTATATTGTTATTATTAAGCGTAGAATCGCCTTCCTTAAGATCTATGACTAGATCGTAGGGTGCTATATAGATGCTTAAGAGGTCTTAATCCATTTGTTTATTAAAGCGCATAATAGCTACCCTTAGAACTTTAGCACCTACTTAATTAATGTTAGGTAACTTAAACAAAGTAAGGCGTCAGCCTCTACTTTATAACGCCCCTAAGTAAGCTATAATCTCTAGACTAAGAGAAAGGTTATCTAAAGATTAACTTTAAGTTAAGTGCGCTAAGTTAATATAGATGTTTATAGAGTCCTCTAATGCACAATGCTAATTATCCTACTAGTTAACTAGAGGTAAGTAGTAAGAAAGGTATGTTCGAAAATTAAAGCTTAAGTTTGCCTATTCTTTTATCTAGGTCTTAACTACAAGATTTAATAGTTTACCGTAATAGTTAATTGCTTACTATAAGTCCTTATAGCTATAGGTATTAATAAGCCCGCCTATAAGGATTACCTTATAGATAATAGGATTAAATCTTACGCCTTTATACGAAAGCTATAGCATAAAGAGCATTTCTCGAGCATAGTTAGTACCTCTAGTACTAAGGCACTATACGATCGACTAGTTATAATAGCGCTTAACCTAGCTGATGTCGCTATACTTATAAGCATAGAGTATGTTTTTAATTAGCATAACGTCCTAGAGAAAACGTATAAGTAAGAGAAATTCTTTATCCTAAGGAGGTTCGTCTAAGTTAGGGTTTACTACTACATAATTGTTACTATAGGCCTATAAAGCAAATGTAGTATTATATATTAATGTAATATACCTTATAACATTATAAGGCTAACGACTCTTTAGGTAAGCTTTAACTTAAGAAAGGTTAGTTATATCTATACCTTCTTCTTTAAGCTAGACGAATAGAAGGGCTATAATACGAGCTTCCTAGGCCTAGAACACTACCTCTTTAAGTT
>NW_021941089.1:0-7316 GCF_000721785.1 Aureobasidium pullulans EXF-150
TAGAGTCTTCTTATATCTTGCTTATAACTAGTCCTAAAGTGTCTTTAAATTAGCTTTATTAATATAACGCATCTAATTGTCTTTAGAGATATATTTATTAATCTAGTATAAAGCTTTATTATCGATTTTAGTGAAAGCTACTTTATGCTTACTTTTAGGTGTCTTAATTACTTTCTAGCAGTCTTTACTATATAGCTATCTCTTTATATTTTAGAACTATAGTTCCTAGTTTTCTCTAGTAAGGGTAGCTACTAGCCTACCTCTCTATGTTTTAGCGTCGTCTATTTTGTGTTTAATCGTTAGGTTTAGGGGTAAGTCTATCTATTACTTTATAATAGTGTCTAAGTACTATTAGGTTTAGTAGTCTTCTAATAAAGATACTAGAGTAGGCTAACTATAGGTCCTCTTATGTAAGGGTAACTTATAGCTACTATTTTCGGGTTAGGCGCGATCCTAGTATAAGTTTTATACTACTTATATTCCTCTAAGCTCTTACAAACCTAGGCTTATAACTAGTTTAAAAGTATCGCCTAGTAGTTAAAAGCTAGAGCTCTAGAGAGAATAGTTATTAAGGGGTAGAACTAATATATATATTATAATTAAGTTAGTTTACTACTATTATAGTATAGAAGTCTTTATATTATAGCTTCTCTATATTACCTAACTTCCTCTTACTATATCTATTACCCTAACTACTATATTATAATATTTAGCCCCTTATAAGAATATATTAATCTACTTGCTAGTATACTTCCTTATAATCTCTTTAGCCTCTTTCCTAATCCTAAAGTAGGCTAAGTAGATGTCCTTATTTATATATCTAATTATAAATCTCTTTAATTCTATAGCTTCTAGTCTATTATTAGACTAAATAGCTACCTTAATATAACTTTTCGTTCTACCTACTTAATTATATCCTTAGTAGCCCTCTATATTAAGCTTACTTAGGTTAAGGATTATATCTAATTCTTACGTATAGGCTATCTTTTTTATTATACTTCTAATTAATTAACTAACTAATACTAGTAGCGACCTTATAGGTAACCTATCTAACTATCTAGATACGCTAAATAATACGTAGGATGCTAAGGTTCTAGATAGAGTTATTACCTATTCTAGTTCTAATAGTAGTATACCTTATACTATAATACTAGTATATAAGTCTATTATTCTAGTTAGTAGGGACGATTATAAGGATCCCTAGTTTAGTACTAATTCTTATAGGCTCTTTAGGTTAAGAGCTAGGGCTATAACAGTACTTTATAGCTACTTAATCTCATTTTTATATTTATTTTCTTTTTCTATTACTCTTATTCTTTCTTCTTAGGCTCTTACTCTTTCTTCTTAGGCTCTTACTTTATCTTCTTATTCTTTCTCTTCTATTTATAGTAGGTGTCTTATAATATCGCTAATCGTAGGTACTACTTATATAGTCTCTCTATCTTATATACTTAGGGTTAGACTAGTATATAATAGTAATAGCTCTATTACTTTATTCCTCTAGGTACTAGTTTTCTCTAGACTTCTAGTAACTATTCTAGTTACTATAGGTAAGGGTCTCTTTCTAGGCGTAGCCTTTACTAATATAGAGTTAGAGTCATTAGTAAATTAACTATTACGTCTTAAAGAACTCCTCTTAGCTCCCCTCTATCTACTATCTCTTTTTCTCTTTTCTATATATTCCCTACTTCTTATAAACTAATCTTCCTCTTCCTAGACCTCTACGCTACCCTATAATAGTAATTTAAACCTCCCTCTACTTACTATACCTCTACTACTTATACCTCCTTAGCCTTTAGGAGCTAGTATCTTAACCTTATACTATAGCGCTTTACTAGAAATTTAAGGGAATTACTAGGAGACGCTACTCTAGCTTATAGTATAATAAAAAGTAGAATTTTAATTAAAATTTAAGAAGTTCTTCTATATCTAGATATCTAACGTAGACGTACTTACTACTAAGCTTTTAGAAGCTATATCCCTCTAGCCTAGGGTTTCCCCTATAGTAAGTAGGACTAAGTTATATATTAATGCCCTTACTACTAATAGCCTACTATAGTCTTACCCTTAGTTAGTGCTAAGTAGCATAACTCTAACATTAGTAGCTCTAATCTCTTCCTATAAGGCTAGGGAGATAAGAGTTAAGACAAACTTTAATAATAATAATAGAACTAGACTAGGATATAGTAGAACCTCTACCTAAGTAGTTAAGATAGTAAACGAAGGTATTAAAAGAGTAGAACTACTTATTAGACTAGGGGGAAGTAAGGTAATTAAGATAGTAATAGTCTAAGTATTAGAAGATTACCTCCTTATTATAAAGGATATAGCTATAGCTAAGAGACTAATAATAAATAGACTATAATAGGTAACCTACCTTAGTAGAAACGTAGAGGTAGTTATACTAGTATATATAGTTATAGTAATAAATATCCTAGTATTAACATTTAACCTATAAGAATAGGAATAGATAAGGTATACCCTTATTAGGTCTAATTACTAACTATTAGCTAACTATAAGATTAACTATATAGACTAGATAATAAAACTAAGATAAGGCAAAGTAATAGGGATAATAGTTATTAGCTTTATAACTAAAGTAGAAGTAAACGTAGTAATAGCTATAGGAATCCTTACCTAGGAAGGCTAGGTAAAGCGCACTATAAGGTACGATAAAGCATATAGAGTTCTATAATGCTTTAGATACTATAGATATAGATATATAACGCGCTAATGTTATAATAAAGAAGCGTATAGATACTATATAGAGGAATACCTTACCTAAGACTACCTAGTACTAAATAGGCTATAGACGTGCACTCTATATAAGGGCACCTACTCTACGTAGGACTAGAGATGCGCCTATTACTAGAAGGATATAGAAAGAGTAAAAAGGGAAAAGAAGAGAGTTAGGCTATAGCCCTACTATATAGAGGACCTAGTAATTAGCCTAGGGCTATCTAAAAGAGGCTTAATAGTCTCTTTTAGTATTCCTAATTATAAGGTATAGATAGAGGAAGGACTAGCTATAGACCTAACCCCTACTAAAGTAGCTATAGGGTCTATAATAAGCTTAAGATCTATAGTAGAGAGGATTAAGAGCTAGATAAGTACGCTAAGGAACTAGGAGATAGCTTCTATCCTACGCCTATAGGGAGTACGTAAAGCTAGCGCACTAAAGCTAATAATAACCCTAAACTAGGTAAAGAGAGCTATAGTAAGCTAAAGGGTAACTAATATATAGGATAGATAGTATAAACCTAGATTAGATACTATTAAAATTATAGATAATAACTAATATAGGGAAGTTACCCTACTATTAGCATAATAGGATAGCTTCTAAAGAGTAGTAAGGCATTACTCGTAGTAGGGTAGTATAAGGCTACTAAATAATAGTATCTTTAATAAATAGAGATACTATATAGATTAAAATCATATAGTATAATGTAGGTAGAAAACTCGCTATAATGTCCTAACTACTCTAGCACCTAGACATAGGGTTATACGATGTTATTACTATATAGGAGCTATATATTAGACTTAACATTTACGCGATATATAACCTAAATAGAGGGCTCTTCTATATAGTGCTTCCCTTAAGCAAGGGGAGACCTAGAGTATACCTATATATCTACTAGGAGATCAATATAAGAAAGCTAAGGGTATACTTATATAATAGTAGAGACATAATATCTATTACTATTAAAGGCAAAATTTCGATTACTATCTATAATATATATAACCTATATATAGATAGAGGAGAGCTAAATATAGAATACTATAGGATCTTAGGAAATAGCGTCCTCCTAACCTTAGACTAGGCGATCTAGTCTATAATAGTATATAAGTAGATAGTAGTAGGGGACTTTAATCTCTACTATAAACGCTAGTTAGGGCCAATAGATAGCCTAAGCCTAGTAAACTAGACCTTAGCGCTTATTAACGTCCTAATAAGGGTAGGTATAGAGTAGTACCTCCTAGTTAGTATAACTACTAGGCTAAGGGATAGGAGAGGGCATAGGGACTCTATAATTAACCTAGTATAGGCTACTAAAGACCTCTAATAAAGGATGCGTAGATATTAGGCGTAACTAAGACTTAAAGCTAGATTTAACTATAAGCCTATTAAGACAATTATTTAGATAGGAACCCTAGAAGCACTAATTAAGACCTAAAAGAACTATAAGGTAATAGATATAATAAAGTTCTAGACCTACCTACAAAATAACCTTTATTAGGAGACATTTCTCTATATAAGGGAATAAGTAGATTAAAGAATAGCTAAGATTATATAAAAAATTAGTAAAGTAGTAGAAGCCTCTATACTAGAGGTACATATATATAAGACATATATAAAACTAGGGTTCTATAAGGAGGTCTAGGAGAAGATCTAGGTAAAGAAAAGAGTAAGGAGGTAATAGTAGAGATAGATAGGTAAGGAAAGCTATAAAGAGTATAAGAAAGTAAAAAGAGAGAAATAAAACGCTATCCTCTAGGTAAACTATAGGGACTATAGAGAGAGAGTCTTATAAGTCAACTTACTAGAGGCCCTATAGAAACTTATAAAGTAGGTTAAAAATAAGGATAACCTAAGAATAGCATTTATACTAGAGATCCTAAACTAGGGAGTAAGGCTTAAGGACTAGGAATAAAAGGTAATAGCCTTTATAAGTACCTTCTTCCTAGCCCTACTACTAGTAGATCTAAGCGACATCCTAGGCTACATATACCCCTTACTAGTACTATACCTAGATATAATAGAGGAAGAGGTCTATTAAGCAATTAGGGAATCTATAGTAGAAAAGGCCCTAGGTCTAGACTAAATCCTAAATAAGGTACTAAAGATTATAGAAGATATACTTATAGAGCTACTATAGAAGCTATTTAATACCTATATACGTATATAATACTACCCTTATTACTTTAAGTATTTAATAATAGTAGTAATCCTAAAGCTAGGGAAAGCTATATATAGGGAGACTAAGTCGTATAGACTAATCGCTCTTATAAACACAATTAGAAAAATGCTAGACTTAGTAGTTATAAACTAACTATAGTACTACGTAGAAAAATACTTAGAGGTACTACTTACTCTCTCTAAGGTAATAATCTAACTAAGCCTAATAGCTAAACTACTAGGAGTAGTACTTAATAAGTAACTTATAGGCCTTAATTACGCGTAATACCTCTATAAAAGGGCAATAGTAACATTAAGGGGCTTCTAAGCGATATTAGGGTCTACCTAGGGGATAACGCTATAATAAGGCGTATAACTATATAAGATAGTCCTACTACCTAAGCTTATATATACGAGCATAGTATAGTTTAGATTAAGCCTAGAGCATAGAAGCAAAATAAGCATAGTAAAGATTACTAGGATCCTAGAGTCCATCTAAAAAGAGGCCCTTAAATAGGCGATAGGTATATAGCGTACTATAGCCCTAGCTGCCCTTAAGATTAAGATAGATGTTATACTAATTATACTCTATATCTAGTAGTAGAATGTAAAAGCGATACATAGAATTAAAGGTAGTAATATATACTAAATAATCCTCTAGGTAAGAGGACTAAGAACCTATAATAGGATAGAAATCGCACCCCTATAGGCCCTTAAATAGTGATACCTAATAAGAAATAGAGTTATAGGATAGGAACTAGAAACGATTAAACTAATTATAGTTAGTATAACTAGCCTATAGTAGACGCCCCTAGAGAGCTATATTATAAGGTCTAAAGAAGGAGCTATATAACTATACTAGAGCGTAGTAAGATAAGTAAAACAAAACTACTATTACGCTATTATATATATAGATAGGAGCAAAATCTAAGGATAGGTAGGCGCTACCGCCTAGTACCTAGATATAGAGAGGTTAAGAATAAGATATATAAGGAATAATACTAACTCTACTATATACTCTATAGAACTAGCTAGACTAGAGCTTGCTATCTAGATTAGCTAAGAACTTAAGTAGTATAATAGGATAATAATCTTTATAGATAGTTAAGTAGTAATATAGGTAGTTATAAACTAAAAAATTATATTAGGATAGTATATTACCTAGAGAGTACTAGCTAAGATAGAGCAAGTAAGGAGGAAAGGAATTCTAGTTACCCTATAATAGATCCCCTCCTATATTAGGATATAGGGTAATAAAGAGGTAGACAAACTTGCTAAAGAAGTAGCTAGCTAGTATAAGGGCCTAAATAGGGTATACGTGTTCTATAGAGCCTATAAGTACTAACTATATACCCTCTAGTCTACAAAAAAGAGGGTAATATAAATAGAGATAAATATAGAGTAGGAGAAAAGGTAGGAAAATAGTAAGTATAGCTATAAATACTACTCGTACGCTATAAAGCCCTAAAAATAGTATCTAGCTAGCTATAGATAAAGGAGGAAAGCTCTCTCTATAGTAGTCATTTAGATAAGAATAAGGAAAATAGGGCTAAACTTCTACTTATATAGGATAAAGCCCCTTAATATACCTATAAATAGGTACTAGGGGTATATTAAGTAGAGGGAGACGCTTTACCTTATACTTCTTAACTATCCTTCCTACTAGGAAAGTAAATAGAAGTACTAGGGTAGCTATCTACTAAATAGTCTTAGGAAGATACTCTTTAATATAGAGAAAATAATAACTATAGTAAGATAATTACTAATACTTAGCCTACTAGCTTAATTTAGTAGGGTAGTAAAGTAGACCCTATCTAAACCTAAGAGGGAGATAGATATAAGATAAATAAGCGTAAGCTTATAGATATAGAACATAGAAGAGAGAAGGATATATAACGAAATAGAATAGGAAGTAAAGAGCAAAAGTAGAGATATATAGGGCAGTAGGAGGGCACGTAACTATATAAATAACATAGTAGCTAGATAGTCTTCCTAGTAAGACCTATAGGGTTAAATAGAGAGTTAGAATTAGTATAGTTATAGTAGATAAGCTATTAGCTATCTTTGCCNTTATTAGAGTATAGNNAAGATAGTCTATATGTCTCTTAGNATAAGGGAAAGCTTAACTTTGTAGTTAGCTCTTAACCCCTATATAATTAAGTTAATTTAAGTTATAAGGAGTTACCTATTCGTTTAGGGGTTCTACTATAAGCCTCTTAATTTCTATAGTATACCTTCTAGGCCTTCTACACTTCCTATTGCTAGGGAAGAGTAGTTTATATAGATTTATACAAATTATTTTAACTAGTTATAAGCCTAGGTTTTATATAAACCTAGAAGTATATACTATATTATAGCCTATAAGTCTCTACTTAAGAAGTAGAAGATAATAGCCTACTATAAGACTACGAGTCTCTAC
>NW_021941090.1:0-6554 GCF_000721785.1 Aureobasidium pullulans EXF-150
ACGACCTAAACGCTAGTGCTCTTATAACTAAACTCTTAAACTAGAGCTAGAAAATGTCTTAAGGCCGCTTACTATACCTAGGCATCTAGACCGCCTTCTACTACGTCTATAAGGATTTTAAGCATAAACTTAAACTCCTCGATATAAGCTAGGACCCTAAAGTAGGAACACTTAACTATTACTCTATAGTTAAAAATCTAAGAAAGTCCTACTATAATAGATAGACATTAAGGGTAAGCTCGACACTATAATAGTCTTATAATAGTCTAACATCTCTAGCTTTTATACGTTAAATATAGCTTTTTCGACCCTAACGAGTATTTCGGCCTAATTAATAGTATAATTATTTGCAACCTTATAACATAGTTAAAGTAAGCACCTATTTAGGCCGACAAGAATAGCTAGTACGACCTTCCTAGCCTAGCCGCTTAGTAGGATAGTATTTTAATAAACCGTTTTCGTGCATTCCCTAGCTCGCTTACTATAGAAGCTAAGAAGACTTTTATATAAGTGTGTAATAGTCTTATAATAGTTAAAGCTAACGTAAATAGAACACTATAGTCCTTAGATAAGAAGGGAGTTATTTCTCTAAGGGCTCTTATAATAATGCTAGAGAAGGGAAAGTTTCTTCTCTTAAAGAGAAAGTATTATAAGCTACTACATATTATTAGTAGTACTATAGTAGCGTTCGGAGTTACACCTCTATAGTACGTGTTAGGTAAGCTAGGTAGAAGAGAAAGGGTGCTAGGAAAGTATAAGGCTCTTTATATAACCTTAAGCCATCGTCGTAAGGTAAAGTTTCTTAATTATACGCTTTAGCTAGAGGCATTAAAGGCTAAGGATAGATAAGATAAGGATAGGGACACAATTATAGAGTAGTTAGTAGGACTATTACTAGACTATTACCTACTAAGTATTTGCTAGGCTAGCGTTAAAGGTCCTAGCTCTATAGAACGCCTACCAATATTAATTTTTACTTCCCCTTATTCTTTCTTTAATTTTTATTATACTTAGAAATAATGCTATGTGCACTAGTAACCCCTTAACGATTACTAAGACTTATAAGATAGGCATTACTATCCTATCTTTCTACATCTTAGTCCTCTATTAGGAAGTCCTCCTAGGTAACACTAACATTAGCGTCTCGACGATTAAATCGTCTTAATAATAACACCCTTCTTTCTTAACTTAATTCGTAGAGTAGTATCAGCTCCTTCGCCCCCCTCCTTAGCTCTAGTAGACTAGCCTCTCTATCGATAGGGTTTTTAGTGCCCCGAAATGCTCTACATTATCTATTAGAACACGAGGGGCAGTAGTATACTATACAACTTAGTCTTAAAGTTATTAACAGAAAACGATACTATTCCTACTTAACTATAATATATAACTCTTTTATCCTATAGTAGAAGATAACGCTATAGTATTAGGACTACCCTAAGGCTAATATAGAATCGATAACTTTCTAGGGACTATTAAGCAAAACTACTAATATATAGAAGTTTTTTAGAGAAGCTACATATACTAATGGTAGAGCGCTAATAGTTATCTATAACCTATGCTTAAAACGCATTATATACCCCTAGAAGAATGGCACATTAGGAATAGGAAAGCATCTTTTATTACGCTCCTACTAGAAGGCTATGATAGGAGCTAGTAAAGAAGCATATGTTCTAAAAGAAAAGGTAAGTCTAAGCGAGGTCTATAAGACTATTATAAGACTATTATAAGACTACTACGCAAGTACACTAACATACTCTATAGTCATCTATAGAGAAGCTTCTACCTATTAAGGAAGAATTCGACTACTTACTAATAGAAGTAATGCTATTAATAGGCGTTTCTTTCGAGTTCTTTAAGAATGCTACTATTTAGAGGAGCTACTAGAAGCTTAAGCCTAATGTCAAATTTCCCTCTATATTAACATTTACTCGTAAGTATAAGAGTTATATAGTAGAAGCTAAAGCAGATATTAAGCGCTAGCTTAACGTACATAAAGGCTAAGTAGCTATTATAATTAACGCCTAGAGTACGCTAAACATACGATAATCATTCCTTATAGTTATATGTTTTTAGATTACCGACAAGTTTAAGCATTGCTACGAGCTTCTTACCTTCGAACCATTATATAGTAAACACTCTAGAAAAAGAATGGCTAATACGCTTAGTGCTATCCTTTATAAATATAGGATAGCGACACGCCTCTAAGCAATTATAGCCGATAATGTAAGCAATAACAAAACCCTCTACTAGGAGCTTAAGGAATGTATTAAGTCCGTCTACGAACAATATATACTAAGTAGAAGTAGTATTAAATTACTAACGGTTCGAGTCTTTAATCTAGACGATTAAGAGGACGACCTAGAGATGCTAGACATTGCTACTATAGAATTTGAGATTAACTATAAGCTTATGCTATGCCTAGCTTACGTAATCTAGCTTAGATAACGAGGTATGCTAGTAAAGCTTAAGGTTACCCTAATAAACGACGACATCGAACGGAACTAGGACGACGACATAGAAAATGATCTTTATAAAGCTATACGTAGTATAGGACTTATAATGCTGTTATTTAAGGTATAGATTAATCCCTAGCCGTGTAATAGTCTTATAATAGTCTAATAATCCTAGGCGCAAAAGTCTACTATATAGATGAACTATAGTAGTAGCTAGTAGGAAAGGTTTAAAGCTATTTAGCTTAGGGTGTTCTAGGAAAACTAAGTAAAGGAGGAAGCCGAACATAATTGCTATATAGTAGAGAACGATTCTTATGCTTCGTTTGTTTATAGACCGCCTAAGTCTCGGTTCTATCTAAGGCGTCTAAAATAGGACGTTAAGACTTAATTTAACTCGACCTTCTAGATGTTATAGCGACTCTTTAGTCTTATAGACAAATGTAACAAAGCATCGCACACAATATAAGGCTTTTTGCTACGACTTCGAATTAGTAAAGAAGAGTAGGAGTAGCTACGCTTTATTCTATATATACTATAGCCTTTTGCCCTTTAGACAAAACAACTATCTTACTAGAAAACGGCAACGATCTATCTTCCCTTCTTAGTATATAACTAACTTCTCGAGACTATAGAAAAGGCAATAAAGATTATTAAGAAAAGAAGTAACCTTAAGTAGTAGTAGGAAATTTTGTAAGGCATCGACGTAGCCTTAGTAAAGCTTAGAAAGTACTATTTATAGACTACTAGACATCTTAGTCATTTGTTTAGTTATGCTATCCTATTAGAGCTAACTTTAAAGAATAAATTTTCTAGATCGCGCTATTAGACATCTATAGATGCCGAATTAGAAGAGACTACCTCCTACGAGGATCTATACTAGAACTCCTTAAGAGCGCTTTAGAAGGAAAAGTATATAGACGACATTACGACCTAGCTAAAGCCGAATCTTTTAAGAGGAAGAACTAGAACATTCTTTAGTCTACCTCGACTAAAGGCCTTTAAGGAATCTAGATAGGACTATAATAAATTTAAGGAGTACTGGAAATTTAGTATATAATAGTCTTATAATAGTCTTATAATAGATAGCGTTTGCTAATTATACTAGACATTAATACTATAGCTAATTAGTTTAATAAGGAAGGAGGGGATTAGGATAACATATGTTCTATATAGAAGTTTCTCTTACAGAAATTTCTAGGGATTATAAGGATAGCCTACGATATCTTCTACATTCCTAGCGCTTCTATCGTAGTTGAACAGGTCTTTAGCATTACGTAGCACTACGTAAGATATAACCGAACGTATAAACTAAGTACATTAAGGGACCTAATAATCGGTTAGTTTACTATACTAGTAAGGACGGACTAGGAGGTCTTCTTCGTAGAACTAAATTAGCTAGAGGATGAATTAGTGAACGAGTAGAATTAAGAACATAAGGAAGCGATGCAAGAATTATAGCGCGAGGAATAGGAATAGGTAATAAATCTCTCTTATATAGACCCTAATAGTCTTATAAATAACTCTAGGGACGAAATAAGTAGTAGCGAGGATTAATTCACTTAGTAGAGCTCTACTACGCTATATAAACCTCTCTCATCTCCTCTATAATAACTCTCTTAACACCTTAGCAATTTAATGCTTTATCCTAGGTTAACCTAATAACCGGCGCTTAATACTATAGAAACAATCCGTACGCTCTATAGAACGTTGCCTATAACCCGAACTAGGGGTAGTAGTAGGGTCTATGTAGGGGCGGCAGCAGGGTCTATATAGGGGCAGCAGTAGGGTCTATATAGGAGTAGTAGTAAGGGTAGAGGTAGGGGTAGGGGTAGGGGTAGGGGTAGGGGCACTTAAAGCGTACCTATCGACTCCTCTCTACAATCCCGTTAGAAAGTTCTTCGATAAAGCGTTCTAGACGGAGCTATTAGCATCTCTTTATAGACTAAATAGGGACTTCGTTAATATTAAGTTATCTATAGGCATAGTAGCCTCCTAACAAACATCTAACCTATAGCAAGTGTTCCCCCTTATCTATATAGGGGCGGTAGCAGGGTCTATATAGGGGCGGTAGTAAGGTCTATATAGGAGTAGTAGTAGGGGTAGAGGTAGGGGTAGGGGTAGGGGTAGGGGCACTTAAAGCGTACCTATCGACTCCTCTCTATAATCCTATTAGAAAGTTCTTTAATAGAGCGTTCTAGACGGAGCTATTAGCATCTCTTTATAGACTAAATAGGGACTTCGTTAATGTTAAGTTATCTATAGAACGTTACCTATAACCCGAACTTCTACATAGTAGCCTACTAACAAACATCTAACCTATAGTAGATGTTCCCCCTTATCTATATAGGGGTAGTAGTAGGGTCCGTATAGGGGTAGTAGTAGGGTCTATATAGGGGCAGTAGTAGAGTCTATATAGGAGTAGTAGTAAGGGTAGAGGTAGGGGTAGGGGTAGGGGTAGGGACACTTAAAGCGTACCTATCGACTCCTCTCTATAGAGGACGATACTAATCTAAAAATCATTATGTATTTTTATATGCTAGACGACTCTAGGCATAGCCGTAGGAGATAGCTAGAAGTAATAGGTTGTAGCATATAGGAGGATTTTGCACATCCTAGTATATAGTAAGCATAATGTTAGCATTATCGACAATAAGGCCTAATGCTCTTTATAATGCTAACATCGTACTTACTATATATTAGGATATATAGAAGAGCCTACTAAAGTTACTTTGCTAAAAAGCTAGGATTACTTAAGAAGTTCGGTTATCACTTTAGTTATACTATAATAGTTAATATAGGGAAAGACTATTATAGCGTAGGAAAAAACTTTTTAAGCTAGGGTGCTCCCCTTAACGACTAATTTTCCATTTTTCCTATAATTAGTGGACGAGTAGAGCATAGTGCTTACTTCTAAAGGTTATTATAGACTATTATAGGTCATATAACTATAGCGGGGATCATTATAACTTACGCCTAAAGCTTTGTTTATGTTTTTCGATTTTTGGCGTTCCCTCCTTAACATTCCCTATACTAACCTATATTTTGACCCCTAAACAATATACCTCTAATTATTAGTGCAGCTAGTCGACTTTATAATGGTCATATATAGTAGCAGATAATTGCTATAGACTACAAAGAGCCTAGAGATAATGACTATAGTATGTTTTGCCTCTCTTCTATAGGTGTAGCCCCTTACTAAATAAGTCGTATAGGCCTAGGATTTGTAGATGACCTCTTAAGTCACTTTAATACATTCGAGATAGAGGTTAATAAGAGACAACTAGACGAGGATGCCGAATTGCTAATAAAGCTATATACGAGGAGGCGATCCCTAAGCCTTACTCATAAGTAATATATAGTAATCGATAAGAGTGCTACCCTCGATAGCGATAGTAGATATAGTTATATAAGATCGGAACTAGATAAACTATCTAATAACGAGGAAGATAGCGACAATAAAGATAGCAAAAAAGGAAGCGACTACGCGAACATTACAGATAAACGTAACTAAAAACACCTACCTCTAAAGCTAGTAGCTAGAGTAAAGACTATGCTAAAAAAGATAGCTCCTTATTATACGGCCTAAAAGTAGCGTAGGGCGTATAATAGTCTTATAATAGTAAGCCTACTAATTATCGTATAGCAAAAGTCCTAGCCGCCCCCCGCTATACACGTTAATCTATAAAGACAGTAAAGACCGTACTAAAGCTAGCTCTAAGGCAACGAAAACGTAAGTCATAATAATTAAAATAGGTCTCGTATACTAACACTATTATAGGAAAGTCTATAGTTATAGTGCGCCTAAAGACGTCTAGGAGAAGAGGTACTATAAGCGTAGATGCACTAAGATACCTATTCTAATTAGATATATAGGCTAAGGAACTATAGCTCTTCGAGAGATCTAGAACTACTAAAAGAGTACAGATCTTATTATCCCTAGGCTACTATTCTAGCGCCTTATAAGGGAAGTTACTAGCGTTCTAGGCTATAACCTACGCTTTCGTTCTAAGGCGATTATAGCACTATAAGAGGCTACAAAGGCTTATCTTATATAGCATTTTAAGTTAGCCTAGTTACTTACTATCTATAGAAGGCGAGTTA
>NW_021941091.1:0-6376 GCF_000721785.1 Aureobasidium pullulans EXF-150
GTCGTAATAAGGACGGAAAAGATGTTATCCCTCCCGCTAGAACCGACTATAATGTTATAGTCTAGGTCCCTAAGAGAGAATAGCGCCTTCCGTATATATTTGCACGTTTACCTACTATTAGCCCTTTTAAGAATTAGAAGAAGGTCGCCGGCACTGCCATCGGTCTCTAATAGACAAACGAGAAAGGCGAACTTATAGGAGTATAGCTAGAAGCCGACGATGTCTACTTACCGCTTAAAGACAGAAACAACTACTAGCCCGTTAGTGCTTAGTTGTCTTACGTAAAGGTCGAAGCTCTTATTCGCGCTCTAGAGTAGAGGGAGATTACCTAAGCTCTATAGTAGATAAAGCATATGCCTATCTACCGTATTCTCGAGGTTAGCTACGACTATCTCGTATAAACATAGATTAAGGAGGAGAAATTCCCTTTAGGTATAGCTTCTGTCTACGTCGTAAGTAACTAGCGTAAGGATAATGCAACTATTAACGCTAAGCTTGTCGCCGTCTTCAGCAATACTACTATTAACTAAGCTAGCGATAAGACTACTAGCAAGCGAGGCTCGACTTATTCTAGATGCATTATTTAGAAGGGCGCCTCTAATACTAGTCGTCCGTAGAATAGAGCAATTCCGGCATAATGCGACTAGTCTATTTAGCCTAACGGAACTTATAACTATAAGACTTGCCGCACTTAGGGTACTCCCTACGTTAATGCCGATAGAACTACATTACTTCGTAGCAACGTTATAATAGATGCCCTTACTCCTCCCTTATCTAAGTCTTTAACTCTCGTTAAGATGTAGGATTCTCGTCTTCTCCTAAGCAACACTAAGTAAGTTAGTCTTACGTTATAATAGTCGAAAAAAGACGCTTTTTAGGTCGTCTTTACATATTAAGTACGAGGTACTATACCTCTTCCTCTATAGTATAACTATGCTATCTAGGGGGCAGTAGTTTTGTAGTATTCTACTTAATAAGTAAAGCTAGCTAGATAGGTACTTATGGTTTATGCAAATTTGATTTTAGTTTTTCTCTTCTACCTTGCAATTTTCTAATTCCCTAAGTGACTATTAGTAGAAACTATAACTTAACTTTTACTAAAACAATGTGCCTTAATAGCTAATGCCTTCTATTAAAGATAGCTAGACAGGTAAGGTAGTAGAGAATAGAATAATAGAAGAGTGTTAGAAAGAAGGCTATTTTATAAGGGAAGCGGCGGTGTTAAGACATATCGGGACCTAATCATTATTAGTATTCGTAGAAGTTCTTTAATCGAGGACCATAATAGTGTAAAGCATTTAAAATCTCTAGCTTAAGACCTAGTAGCGCCCTAATAGAGGGCGTCTCTATCTATACTACTAAGACTAGCATATTTAAGCCCTTAAAGGCTTGCTACCGTCAATCTTTATACTAGGGGCTTAATACTACGAGGTCGATATAGTATAGCGTACAAGTAGCTCTTAACCTTAGGTAGGCTAGACCGCTAACGTCTTATATATTATTCTAGGGTCTCGGTAGTAGTAGTAAGGAGGGATAATATAAAGGAAAGAGCCTAGGTGCACGACGAGGGTAGATAAATAAGATAGGAACGCTAATAGTAGAAAAGGGTACTCCTACTTTCCTAGCGATATAGGGAATGCATAATTAGAAGCGAGCGTTAAGGTAATGCGAAGGGAGACTAGGATGAACTTAAGTTTAAAATAGGCATACGCTTACCGTAACTATAAAATTGACTATAAACTAAATAACTAGATAAAAGTTTTGGTCCGTAGTAGCGAGTCTAATAGAGTATAGAACTATAATTACCGTGCTAGGGACGACTTCGGTAACGCTAACGGTAGCGATAGGCATTACTAATTGTTTAGCTTATGCCTCTATCGGAGAGCTTAGAGCTACTCTACATGCCTTAGTAATGCCTCGGTAATGCCTTAGTAATGCTAGACTAGCGACTCGTTAACAAAGTAGACAAACCTATTATTAGTTATAGTCTTATAGCAGCCGTTTAACACTAAACGCATAATACCTAAGCTCTTTTGCAATTTTTTCCTAATCTATCCTACATCTCGGCATAAAAATCGCTCGACTAGTACGGAGAAGGGCCTAGTAGAGTATAGAGCCTACCTATATAAGCGCTAGACTATCGTATGCGTCTAGGTATAAGCTATTTATGTTAATTAGTGTAAATAGTAGCGTTCTAAGTAGTAGCTAATCCGATCCCTCTTTGCACCTGCTTTAGACTAACTAACTCTCTTTCTTTCCTCCTCCTCTTTCTTCTCGCTTATCTAGTAATTAGTTAGTTTATAGGATTGTTAGCTAGTTATTTAGGTACGTGCTTTAGGTTCGTAGGGACGTAATGCGGAATCGGACTAGGAATAGTGTTGTTACGACCTCTTATGTTATGTCTTTCGTGTTATAGACTAGCTTTAGAAACTTAGGTCCTAACTAAAGGACCCGGAGCTAGAGATCCTAAGCTAGCTGTTATATAAGCTTATCGATCTACTAGAGAAGCTATAATTTAAAGGACTAGGGGCGTGCAGTAGTAGCTAAAGAAGAAGAATTAAATAATAGAGGTGATCTAAGTAAAGCTATCGAGAGGAGTTAGGATTAATAGCACGGTCAGGTCGTTAGTAATAACTAGTAGTAGAAGGATTAAGTCGAAGGCGACAGTATTAAAGAGACGAGGATCGCTAGTAAGATCGATTGCCTTACGTATAGGTCTACGAGTCGACGAGGTCGTTAAGCAATTAAATAGTACATAACGTACTAACGATGTTAGTAACGATAAGATAACTTAGTAGCTATTTCTTTGCCCTTACCCTTACCTTTAGCCTCTCCTTCTCCTTACCTTTACCTTTGCCCTTATCTTTCGTTATAAGAGTCTTTAGAAGACCTCCTACTTATTATTCTTCCTCTCCTCGCTTTTTACCCTATTATCCTCTAACCTTAGCTTATTAGTAATTAACTAATACCCTAACTAGAAATCTCTTAACTATTCTTTATCTTCTAGATTCGTAGTTTTTAAGCGTCCTTAGCGCGATTAAGGAGGATAGGATAGCGCTAGCGTAGCGGTAGGGGCGGATTAAGGCGGTTTTAGTAGGGAAGAGACGAAGTTAAAGTCCTCGAGTGTAATAGTTTTATCTTTATAGTCGCCAACTATCTCTTCTAATATAGCTATAGGTACGAGGGCTTACGTTTAAGGATAAGTAGCCCGAGAGGCGCGGTGTTATATAGTATATAGAGTAGGTTATGTAGATAGTATAGTAGCGTCGAGTACTACGATTAAGAGGTTAGCGACGCTTAGCTAAAAGGGTTAAGGTAAGGGTAAGCTTATATAGGCTAGCCATTTCTTCTAAGCAGCGAAGATGTTATACGGTCTATAGAGCTTTATAGATGATTATAAAGTAGTGTTGCTCTATTAAGAAGAGGTAGAGACCTCGTGCTTGTCGAAAGGTTTAGGGAAGTTTTAACTCGAAGATGCTACGAAGGCTTAGGAGAGAAGGTTATTAGAGATAACGTCCTAGTCGTTAAGGCGTTAGCGCTAGTAGGCGAATAACGGGGGGAGTGCAGTTCTTAGCTAGTCTTCGTAGTAGTGCCTTAACGATAGTATTAATCTAAGCGTATATCTCTTCCTAAGCGTATTACAAGCGTTACGGGCGGAGCTAATAGTAAGGCTAAGTAGGTAGGATAGGACTCTCCTCCTACCTATTATCTATACTTAGCGAGGGTAAAGGTAATTAGTCGTATTGCTCCTACCTACGACCTTATCCGGCTATAATCTCTCCCTCTACCTTAGGCTTATTATTAAGCCTACTAACTACGTACCTACCTACGGATTCCCTTCCTCTTCCTCCTCCGCCTTAAGTGTCTTAATACCTTATTTCTATAATTCTACCTACTTCTTTCTTCGTCCCTCTTTACTTAATTGCCTTACTATAGGTATAGTAATCGCATCTGTACCTCCTAAAGCTTTCCCTCTCTTCCTAGCTAACTCTTTCTAACGCCTATATTTAGCGTAGGCGAGGTGTGCGGTAAAGAGCTAAGTAGTAGCTATAAACTTATTAGTTACTATTCTCTAGCTATTATCTGCCTCCTAGCCTAGTCGTATAAACTCTTACTTTAGAGGCGTAGGTAGCGTAGATGTAGATAGTAAATGTATTACGGGCTATCGCAACGCGAGTTAGTACTTTTTAGTATACGGATAGATACATTAAGACTAGAGGGAGGGAATAACGGTAGGGATATGTCGACTTTATAGCGTATAACTGTTACTATTATAGCTCGAGACCTACGTTCGGGGGGCGGTAGGTTGTCCGTAGCTTTTAGATATAGTTTATAAGTTTAGTCTAAGTTTTGGCGTTCGTCTGTCGCTAGTAGGTTGCTAGATCTAGCGATTAGGAGAAGCTAGAGTTATAAAGGTCTTCTTTATAAATAGGAACGTACGAGTAGCACGTTAGACGTAGGCACTCGTCGTCGAGGTCTAGATTATAGTCGTATTTAATATTCTACTCCGCGCGTCCTAGCGTAGAGTAGAATAGAATAGTCGTTTTATAAGTAGGGGCGTAGTAGAGTAGGAGAGTAGTATGTCGAGCGTAGGTACTCGTCGTCGGAATGTAGATTATAGTAGTATTACGTCGTCTTATAGGTAGCTATTAACATTCTACTAGACGCGCCTAGGCGTAGAGGTAACGTTATTTATACTGAGCGAGAGTACCTATATTTATAATTATGCTAAGTAAGTCGAGTATAAGACGCTTCTAAGCTTACGTTACTAAGTCGCTTCTACGCTTGCTTACGTACTATGCTATAAAGACTATGTTTAATTACTCCTTATGCTCTAAGACCGGATTACAACATGCCTTCTAACTAGAGCGCCCGGGCCGACTTAGTTACCTTATAGAGCGCCTCCTCTAATTAAACCACCGCTAATCTAATTAGCTCGTAAAGCGCCTCTTCTAACTAGAGCGCCTCTTCTAATTACAACATACCTTTTAATTAGGGCACCGCTAATCTACCCGCCACTTAGGGCACTACTAATCTAACCGCTATCTAGAGCACCGCTAGTCTATCCGCCGCTTAGGGCACCGTTATTCTACCCGCCGACTAGAGCACCTCTTCTAATTATAGCATGCCTTCTAATTAGGGCACCGCTAATCTACCTACCGCTTAGAGCGCCGCTAATTTAACTACTCCGCATAGTGCCTCTTCTAACTAGAGCGCCCTAGATTTAACTACCACTTAGATTATCGCTAATGTTACTACTACTTAGAGCGCCTCGCTCTACTAAAGCGCCGCTTCTAGCCCTAATAACTAGTAAGACCTACGGTCATTTTTGCTTAACATAGACGGCCTAACAATCTAACTCTCTTTCTCCTTAGGCTATGCCGCCGACCCGGTTACGAACGCTATATAAATCCCTTACCCGAGCCTACTCCTATATTAGTTTTGCCTTAAAGCATAGCGTATTAATGCTAACGCCGTCCTATAGCTATACCTACACCTATAGCTACGCTAACGTCTTAACTATTACTGACCCTAAATATGCCTAGATTAGAATAACTTCATTCGCTCTATCCTATATTACCCCTTATTAAGCTCCCTCTAGAGCTTTATCCGTTCGTAATAGAATATAGATAAACGAAGACAACGAGGATAAGAAGGACGATAATAACGATTCTATGCTGGATTTAGAATAGACAACTCCTACTAAAGACGATGCCCCTCTCTAATTAGTAAGGCTAGTTCCTATCCTCCTCTAGTTAGGCTAGATCTTCTACTAGTCTCGACAAAGCGGGTGCTTATAGATTAAGCTAAGGAGGCAGACTAAGTTATAGGTCACAATACGATTACTCTAGATAGACGAATGTATAATAGAGACGACCTTAAGTCTCCGAGCTCGCTCCTATAGGTTCTATATTTTAATGTTTTCTTTTACCTTTCGCCTAATCGTTTCCTCGTTTAAGTTAATTCATAGTAGAATGTAGCTATCATCGATTATAATGATATAATTACTTATCTATGTCTAACTACTTACTAAAATTCTAACTTTCTATTCTTTTGCGAGATAGTCTTAGATTCTAAGTAGTGTAACTAATGACATCTTTAGCGTAGATCGGCATACTTAATCGAACTTTTTAGGATTTATAATAGGCATACGAGCGTCTTATGCGTCTTAGAGATCCTATAACTCGGCAAAAAATAGTAGTAACTAGAGAGAGATGAGCGCGGGCTCGATGTTAAGGCCTTTAAGCTAAATTAAGTCTAGAGTGTCGCGATAGATAATGCTCTAAGGAAAGAGCAGTAGGACAAGTATAGTAGATGGCCGTAACATTTAAAATGTTTAGAAGCTAAATCTTCGTATTAAACTTTATAACGAGTA
>NW_021941092.1:0-5444 GCF_000721785.1 Aureobasidium pullulans EXF-150
AGGCATACTATAATAGTGTAGTTAGCGCTATCGCCTCTAGCAAGATAGAGAGTGCTATTAGGGTGTGTCTAGGTAATCTTGCTATTAATGTAAGATATAGACATTATGTCTAAGAGAATAATTAAAAGGTTATTACGCTTTAGAAAGTTTTAACGTGTCCGAGGAGGTAAAACGCGAGATAAAGAGTAAGATAAAGATCTATAGTAAGTGAATTTTCTCCTTAAGATAGTAAGGTAGAGATATGTTAAACGATAGAGAACCTCGATAATGCTTTATCGTAGACGTTAAATACTAAAGCTAATAATCGACTCTAGACATATTAGACCCTAACTATGTTTTAGAATTATAATCTTTCCTCGAGTACTAGTTAGTTATAGTTCCTAGGCACCGACGGAGGAACGCGCAGTCCGTATTAGATTAGAGAGACTCTAATATAATAATTATATATATAGATGTCGTAGCGGAGTAGAGCGTAGAGTCTAACTACATTCGACGTGCAGAGGATTAAAAGCCGACCTACGTACGTAGACTAGCCTAATGCGGACGTAACTTACGCTAGTACATATAGGTAATAGTAATATCTACATTTAAAGCCCTAAGCATAGAACTATCGTATTCCTTATATTAGCTGCGAGAACTAGTATAGTTAATTAGATGTAACCTTAATCGAGGATATGCTCTTCTTCGAGTTATTAATATACTATTAGAGACTAATCTTCGGCTATGAATCTTATAGTTATTAAGTGTAATGTCTATAAGATCTACTACTAGTAATGTTAGGGTCGCATAGAACAACGGGTGTAGGAAGAAAATTTTAATTACTCGAGAAACATAAATGTAATCTCTATAATTTGCGCAAAATCCTATAGCTTCTATATAAACTCTTATTAACTAACTAAAAGGCCTTTAGGAATTAAGTACTAGTATAATCTACTCGCTAGTATATATTAGTAATGCAGTTAAAAAGTATTGCCTAGTAATCGGAAGCTAGAGCTCTAGGGGGAATAGGCATTAAGGGGTAGAACTAATACGTATGTTGTGATTAAGTTAGTTAACTACTATTATAGTATAGAAGTCTTTATGTTGTAGCTTCTCCGCATTACCTAACTTCCTCTTACTATATCTATTACCCTAACTACTATATTGTAATACTCCTCCTTAGTCTAGACGGCGGATGCTAGTAAGACCTAGCTAGTTAATGAATCTTACAAAGTCCAGCTTAGGTAATAGCTTTATAAAGCTATCTATAACTATATCTCTTATCCCTATAAACTCAACATTAATCTTGTTCCTTTAGTGTAGGTCTCTAACATAATAGTATGTAATATCGATGTGCTTTAACCTCTTGTAAGTATAGGCATCTCTAACTAACGATAGAGAGGCTTAATTGTTACTAAATAGTTTAACTAGTAACCTAATAACGAAGCTTTACTCTTCTCTTATAGTTAGCTAATATTAGTTATAACTAATGTACTTGCTATAGCCTATATCTCTTAGAAGTTAAGCTAGCTATTGTAACTACTTTATAGCCTAACATATAGCTATGTATTTAGCTTCTATAGTTAAGGTTGTAACTAACTTCTACTTCTTACTAGACTAGCTAATAGGACAGTTGCCCATTATAAATACACTTCCTAAAATGGATATCCTATCTAACTTGTCCATTGCGTAGTCTAAATTAGAGTAGCTAACGAGTTATTATATACCTTCTACATTAAACTCTAGGCTAAGGTCTATTATTGAACGTAGGTACCTTATAAGGGATTTCAACAGTTTAAAGTGCCCTTCTAATGGATCTAATAGATATTAGCTTAGCCTTCTAATTGTAAATGTAATGTTAGGTCTCGTTAGAATTACTAGGTAGATAAGGCTACTAATGATCTTTTAATACTCCTTCTAGTCTGCTCTCTTGTCTTATAGACTAGCTAGTTTTAATAGATCATATCCATTTAGTGGAATACTAATTAGATTAGCCTTCTCCTTGTCCATTCTATGCCTTAATAGAAGATCCTTAGTGTAGTGAGACTAATCTAGGGTAATCGTTCTATTCTTTCTATTATAGATAACTTAAACTCCTAGGATCTTGCTTACTTCTCCTAGATCTTTAATCTTATAGATCTCTCTAAAGTGTTTCTTAAACTAGTTAATGTTGTCCGTCTGTTTAGATCTAATTAGGATATTATTAATATAGACTAGAATAAGGATTTCATAGGTCGGCGTCTATTTAGATAAAACCTATCTTCTATAACGATTCTATGCAGCTCTAATTCTAATCTCTTATAGCTTGTTTTAGGCTATAGAGCAATCTTAGGACTTTAAGTACATAACCTAGTAGGATGTTCAATCTAGGTAGTGCTACTATATAAATCTCCTCCTTTAATGTTAACTCGGTAAAGGCATTATTAATATCGACAGCATAGCACTTAAGATCCTCTATTATAATAATTGCAAAGAACACCCGTAGTGTATTATAGTAGAGGGTAGGCGTAAAGGTATAGTTAAAATCAACTCTAAATTTCTAGGTGAACCCTCTTATAACAAGGCGTGCCTTTAGCTTCTATAACGAGCTATCTAGGTTATGTTTTATAGTAAGTACCTATCTACTTATAATGATATTTGCCCCTATAGGTGGCTTAGTAATTTTAAAGGTCCCGTTTACCTATAAGGCATCTATTTTAAGCCTAAATGCCTCTTGCTATAATGGTCCCTATATAGGATCATTAATTATAGCTTAATATGACTTTAGAATTAGCACTTCTTCCTTTACTAAGAATGCTACTATAAAAGCATAATATAGGATGTTAAGTTAATCATTGTCTTCTAAGTTAATTCCTAGACTTAGAAGGTTAATTGCTAGCATTACCTTATATAGCTTAAAATTAGGTTATCCTTCTAGTATACTATACTCTTCTCTTATCCTCTTTAATATTTAGGGAATTTTAATATAAGAGAGAACCTTTCTTCCTATAGTTATAGCTACTAGTATTATTATTATAGCTATTACTAATGAAGATGGCTATAGCTCCTCCTAAGACTTAACATCACTTTCTTCTAATAGCTCTAAATCGCGCTCCTCCTATAAGTTAGCGCCATTTCCTAGTTATAGCTATCTAGATTCTTGTATAAAGTCCTAATAGAGATGTCTTTTATGCTCTAGGAATGCTAGGATCTTAACTTGTAGTTTAGTTCTCTTTAATGTAGCAGTTATAGCTAGTAGAACGGTCGTTACATCTATTATAGGAGTCTATTATAAGGGCGGCTAGCCTCTAAGATTCCTTAGGGGAGCTATGTTTAGTGCAGCTCGTCTAGGAATACCTAGTTATAGGTCTCCTCCTTACTTATTCTTAAAGAAGTCTGCTCTATGTAATTTAATTACTTTTCTTATATCTAGAGCCTAAAAGAGCTACTACTTTATAGTCCCTTTAACGTATCTAAGGAACATATAGTGTCTACCTCTATCTATAAACTTATCTCTCCTAGTACCCTATAGTAGGGAGTCTAGATTTATGTATAAAACTACTTAATAGCCCTAAACTCTTAAATGGTTAATAGATGGTTTAATCCTAGTGAACGCTTCTTCTAGGCTAACTTATACTCTATTATTAATTAGGCCATTCGAAACTCTGTTCCTAATGTAGATGTCTACTTATATAGCTTTAACCTATAGCTCTACTAGTAGATTTGCATCCTTTAGCATAGCTCTAGTACTATTCTAAATTGTCTAGTGTAATCTTTTAACTAGTCCATTTTAACTTAACATATAGTAGATAGTTAACTCGTGTTATACACCTAATTCTTATCTCTAGGATTTAAAGAGGTTCTCTAGTTCTAGTGCATTATTAGACCTTACTACTAGGATCTTTAGATCTATTGCAGTTTTAACTTCCTTTTTCTATTAGTTTAGAATAGGAGCTATATCTAACTTTGCCCTTATAGGAAAGATCTAGGTCTTCCTTAAGAAGTTATTAATAACTAAAATGAAGTAGATGTATCCTTTACGAGATTCTAGCATCTAACTATAGGTGTTAACGTAGATAAGTTTAAGGATTCCCTCCTTTCTCTTACTTATTACACCTCTCTTATTTCTAATGTTTATAACTAAATAGACGATATACTAGTAGTTAGGCGCTACCTAGACTAGCTTCGCTAGAGTAGTAACTTTATGCAAGTTCCTAATCTTCTTAGGTCCTAGATGTACAATTCTTCTATACTAGAGTTAATACTCCTCCTATGCCTTTAAGCTTAATTCCTCCTCCTAAGGAGAAACGACGGCGTTAAATACATATATAGTAGTATTATCTATAGCTAGCATTATAGTGTTAAGTTATTAAGATAGTCTTTCTAGATAGACATTAGTAATAATATACACTCTATGCTATATTTTGCTATGCACTACTACATTTCTACTAGTATCTACCATTATTATAGAGTTAGAGTTAAACTTTCCATTTAGCCTCCTCTAGAGATAGAGGTTTCTTACTAATAATAGGTTTATACTAAGTCCTAGTATAAAGAGCGTCTATTGCAACTCTAACTCCCTTCCTATATAGTTAGCTAGTATAGCTGTTCCTATAGAATCTAAGTATAGGATCCTACCTCTAACCTAGATGTACTACCTCCTAATTTGAATTAATGGTCCTCTAAAACAGTTACTTTTATTAGTCATATATAAACTAGTACAACTATCTATATACCATTAGGAGGGGTTCTTACTTATAACATCCTTTAAAAGGTAGGCAACTTTATAAGATACTTAATCATTAAATAAGATAGTAGTAGGTGACTTTAAAGTTATAGAGCTAATAGTAGAGGTTTCCTCTACTTTGTAGGCTCTCTCTTTTCTTATAGCTTTAGTCTAGACCTTAGCCTTATCCTCTATGATCTATATAAAGACCCTAGCAACTACTACTTCTAGGTCTCTTATAGCAATTATAGGCTCTTAGCGGGATAACTAGGAGGACCGTTTCTATCTTCGATTATCTCTTATAGCTCGTTAAGTAGCTAGGAGAGATAGGTAGTCCTTAATAAAGTGCTCCTTCTTATAAAGATAACATTCGATAGGACCTTATCTATTCCTTATAAGATAGGCATAAGAAGTCGTCTTCGAATTTAGCTTCGCTTTAAAGTTCTCTAAAAGTGTAAGGATATCTTCTAGTTCTAGATAACTTTGTACGTCGATAGCGTTTATAGTTATGTCGTACTCCTCTAGAAGACTTATAAGTAGCTTTTAAATCCTAGCTTTAGGCTTGCCTAGATTCGCATTAGTTAGGTCTAAGCTTATAATCTTTCGTCCTAGCTATTAAAGATATAGCTACGCATCTTAAATCGTCTAGTTTTAGTCCTTCTAGAAGGAGTAGAACGATTCTATAAGTAGTCTCCTCTAAATAGGTAGAGTCTTCTTATATCTAGCTTATAACTAGTCCTAAAGTGTCTTTAAATTAGCT
>NW_021941093.1:0-4879 GCF_000721785.1 Aureobasidium pullulans EXF-150
TTACTATATAGCTATCTCTTTATATTTTAGAACTATAGTTCCTAGTTTTCTCTAGTAAGGGTAGCTACTAGCCTACCTCTCTATGTTTTAGCGTCGTCCATTTTGTATTCGATTGTTAGGTTTAGGGGTAAGTCTATCTATCGACTTATAATAGTGTCTAAGTACTATTAGATTTAGTAGTCTTTTACTAAAGATACTAGAGTAAGCTAACTATAGGTCCTCTTACGTAAGGGTAACTTATAGCTACTATTTTGGGTCGGGCGCGATCCTAGTATAAGTTTTACACTACTTATATCCCTCTAAGCTCTTATAAACTTAGGCTTATAACTAGTTAAAAAGTGTCGCCTAGTAATCGGAAGCTAGAGCTCTAGAGGGAATAGTTATTAAGGGGTAGAACTAATACGCATGTTATAATTAAGTTAGTTAACTACTATTGTAGTATAGAAGTCTTTATGTTATAGCTTCTCTACATTACCTAACTTCCTCTTACTACATCTATTACTCTAACTACTATATTATAATATATAGGAAGTATTACCCTAATATATAGTTTCTATCTACTTCTAGACTATATAATAGAGTAGTATAGATTACTAAGGCTAATATAGAGTTAATTACTTCGTTATTTACTAAGACGACGGCTAGTATTACTATCTTACTTAACTACTAGTCTATACTATATACTTACTAATCCTACCTTATAATTAAGTCCTATTACCTAGATTCTAATTAGTATACTTATATCTACCTTCTTAGCTTTATATCGCTTTATAATCGATATACTAGCGTATAGCTATCTAAATACGTCTATAAAATACTATAGTAGTATAGTATTAAGGACTATATACTATCTATTACTTATAATAATGCTAGAAATAATAAAACCTTCTATTAAGCGCTAGTACGTATAGTAATTAAAGTCTAAGAGAAGCTACTATAGTACTACTACTAGCTATTAGACTAGTACTAAGCATTATAATATTAATATAGCTAGTAGACGACTCTAATTTTAAGAGCGAACCTAATAATTACGAGGATATACTAACTACTACACTATGTCTAGTCTATATTATATAGCTAGCACTAAAGGCGCTTCTTAGTAAGCTAAGTCTAGTACTAAAGAACGATAAAGTAAAGAAGAACTAGGACGATAGTAAAGGCTTTAAGGGTCTTACTAGTATTAATCCTATTTAGGTAGTAGTTACGCGTATAAGTTAAGCGTAGTAGTAAGGGTAGTAGTAGCGTAGTAGTAGCGTAGTAGTAGCTAACTTTTTAAAGATAAGGAAAACTACTATTTAGGTTAACTTAAGTAGCTAGTAAATCGATCTATTTAACGCTATTTAAAAGGAACTCTAGGACGCGAACCCTAATCTAAATAAACTACCATTTTATCCTCTAAAGCTTATATAAGACGTTAAGACTTATTTCGACTCTACCTTCTATATACTTCTTTAGTTTAAGACCCTAGCTATCGCGATTAAGAAGCTATATAGCTATAAGGAGCTACCTAAGTATCTAAAGCTATCTAAAGATAAGAAGAAGTAATTAAATTACTTACTAGAGCTACTACAACTATTTTCTTACTAGACTAAAGCTCTTTTAGTTTATCTAGCTACGACTATCTACCTACCTTTTATAGCATATAATAGCCTTCTTAGTACTCTTAAAATAGCTAGAGTAAAGATTAAGCGTAAATCTATAATATAGAGGTCTAATTTTCTAGAAGGTATTAATACTATAGCTAATAAGCTAAAGAAGTACTATATAGAAACGATAACCTTACTTAGGGATACCTATATATATACTATACTACTTATTCTATTTCTAAAGGACGTTATATAGGACAATTACTACTAGTAAGACGATCCTTCGTATAAGAAGAAGTACTAGAAGTTATTTAAGGACCTATATAACTAGAAATATACTTATTAGTCTACTAAGTTAGATTCTTAGGATACGAGCTATACGCTTAGTAGTAGGATAGACCTTACGTTTAATCTTATAGCTATTAAGGATCCTTTACTTAACTAGTTCTTTACTAAAGATAATAAAGAAGGCGACAAAGTAGACAAAATAGCTTAGTAGAAAGTATACTATAAGTAGCGTAATAGTAGCGTAGTAGTCGTATAGTAGTAGTAGCTAATAATACTAGGTAAGAATAACTTCTATAGAGATTTTCTTACTAGAACTTATAATCTAGCTACTATCTAGAAATGCTTAGTACCTAAGTTTCTATACTTAGCTTAGATAGCTAGGGATATTCTCTATATCCTAGTAGTAGTAATTAGCGTTAAATAGATATTTAGCATTATATATTATATATACTACTTTAATTAGCTATACTCCCTAGCGACCTTCTTAGCTTTAATAATTATACGTTATTATATAATATCTAATTAAGAGGTAAAGAGGATATAGAAGGAGAAGGTATTACTTCTAGAGTAGGAAAAAGACGAACTATTAATAGAGTAAAGAAGTAAAGTAATTAGATAGTAAAGGGAAGAGATTAAGCGAGTAATAAAGCTATACTATATTAGCGATAACGAGGGACCTACTAGGGCTAGGTAGAAGAGAGTCTACTACTAAGTTATAGTAGTAGCGTAGTAGTAGCGTAGTAATAGTAAATATATTATATAACGTTCTTCTTCTAGGCTTTAAAAGGTGCTCTATCTCTACGTAAGCTTTCCTTCTTATTTTATCTACTACTATGCCTTCTTAATACTAGCCTAACGTATAGGACCCCTTTAACGGCTTTAAAGATCCTAGTAATACTAACTATAAAGACAATAATAATAATGTTATTACTTAAATAATCGAGGACATAAATAACGAGTTATTTATAGCTAAAGGGACTACTACTAAGCCTTTTAACCTTACTACTAACTAGTTATTAATATAAGAGGTCCTAGCTCTAACGTAAACATTAGTTAATTTAAACGAGCTAGTTATACTATAAGTAGAAAGGTCTTTAAGAAATTATTAGTCCTAGGCTAAGAAGTAGATAAAGAAATCGAAGGATAGGCTATAGGGTAAGTAATATATAGTAGTAGCGTAGTAGTAGCGTAGTAGTAGCTTATAATATTTAGTTATATCCTATAAAGTTATCTAGAAGCTAACAAAAGTCCCTACTACTAGTAGTATGTTTATCTAGTCTTTCCTAATAACTATATACTAATAACCCTAGCGTCCTATAGTAGCTATTCGTAAAAATAGACTAAAACCTAGTTATAGGTTACTAATAGTATCTATAATAAGATCTACTACCTTACAGTTATAAACTTATTTAACCTTATTATTCTAAGATAGCCGTTTTATTAATTAGTTAAGGAGATTAGCTCTAAGGTATTAAACTATAATTACTAGTTCTAGAAAGAGGCATTTAAAGCTCTATAAGAAATAGCTAAGGCTTATCTAACTCGACACTTTAAAATAGTAAATATAGGAGTAATATATATAAAGTAGGTTATAGTTATATTAAAGGACTTTATATTAGTAGAGGGGGTTAAAAATAAGCTTACTAATAGTAGTATCTAATTAATACTATAAATGCCCTATATAGCCTACTACTATATATAGCTAATCTTTTTATTAGTCTAGTTAAAGATATAGGTACTAATAAACTATATGTCCCTCTACTAGATAGTAATACTTAAGATATATTAGCTACTACTACGCTACTACTACGCTACTACTACGACTTACGCTTACTATAGATAGTAGTAAGGTTAGTAAGACCTATAATCTTAATAATATAGGCCTTAGTAGCCTCTTAGATAGTAAGGAGAGCGCTTACCTAGAAGCAAATGTCCTTATTATAGCTCTAGGCAACCTTGTAAGTAAGTCTCTAGAAGGAGGCCTTAAGGATAAGGAGATTAGTTATCTTCTAGTAAGCGTAGATCTTACGGAGAGCGACGGCTATATAATTTAGCTACTACTATACTACTACTATACTACTACTATATATTACTTATTACTAGGCTTAAAGTAGTAACGCTTCTTATTAGCGTTAGTAGCAAGGACCTTACGACCCTTAATAACCTACTATATATCGTTAGTATACTAAAGTTGTATTCTATATAGCTATAATATCGCTTTATATATACGATTCTTACTATTAGCTAGGGTAGTAGTAGCTACGTCTAACTTAGCCTTATACTAGGGGGTCTAGGTCTTAGTCTTAATACCCTTAGGCTAGTAGCGCTTCTTACCTCTACCTATAGTAGTAGTAGTAGTAATAGTAGTAGTAGTAGTAGTAGTAGTAGTAGTAGTAGTAGTAGAGGAGGAGGTAGTAGCGAAGCTAGTAGTAGTAACGAGGGTTATAGGGGTAATAGCTAGAGCGAGCATCTAGAGTTATATAGTAAATATAATGTTTAAGGGCTATAGTAGTAGTAGCTAGTATAGTAGTACTAAAAATTGTAGTAGTAGTAATTTATATTTATTCTAGAAGCGTACGTGCATTAAAATTAATAGTAATAACACTATATAGAGATTTAGAGTTTAGCCTAAGCTCTAGTAATACTAAGATAGAACTTCGCCTCTTCTATTTAACTACTTTACTTTTAGTTAAAATAAGTTATATAACGGTATATAAAATACTCTAGCTAGTATAGAGAAGTAATCCTAGAGCCTATAGAATTAACTAAAGGTAGAGACGCGACCTTTACTAACGAAAGCGAGCTAATAGTATATAGCGTAGTAATTAATTAATTAAAGAGAAGAAGAGTATCTATAGGCGTAATCTATCTAGGATATCCTACTTTACTAAGGCGTTAGGGTACTAAGCTAACCTTATTATCCCTTCCCTTATTATAGTCTATTATAGACCTATCTATAATAGAACCTTACCTTATTATAATAGAGTTATAACTCCTATAAGTAT
>NW_021941094.1:0-4749 GCF_000721785.1 Aureobasidium pullulans EXF-150
TACTCCTTTTAGTTAGTTCTTATATCTATCCCTTCTATAAGTCTTAGAGATTTATATCCGTTTATAGGGATACTAGTCTTTCTTAACTTATCCTATTATATATTATATATAGAGAGAATCTCTCTTATATAGTGCTCTTAGTCTAGCTTAATAGTCCTTACTCCTCTATCTCTAGTAATATAGATACCTAGAATCTTCTTTACTTCTCTTAGATCTTTAATCTTAAAGATCTTACTAAACTCTCCCTTAAACTATTAAATAGTAGAGAGGTCGTTTAATCCTAGAAGAATGTTATCTATATAGATAAGTAGGATAATCTTCTTATTAGAATAAGTAAGTAGGTAGAGGTTATAATTAGACTAAATAAATCCTAACTTCTAGAGTTTAATAATACACTTCTTATTCTAGTCTCTTATAGCTTACTTAAGTCTATATAGACTCCTATAGACTTTAAGGTACATCCCTAGTAAGACATCTACCCCTAGTAGAGGTTTTATATAGATGTCCTCCTTTAAGAATAATTCTATAAAGGCGTTATTAATATCTATATAATGGTACTCTATGTCTTTAATAGCGTATAGGCCTAGGAAGATCCTTAGGGTATTATACCTAAGAGTTAGGGCAAAAGTATATTTATTGTCTACTCTAAATTTCTTAGAGAATCCTCTTATAATAAGTCTTACTTTTAACTTATCTAGTAATCTATTAGTGTTAAACTTAGTTATAAAGACCTATTTGCTTATTACTAGGTTAGCTCCCCTAGGGAGATAGGTTATCTCCTAGGTACTATTACTTACTAGTATAATAAGCTTACGCCTAATTACTTCTTTCTATTTAGGTCCCTATATCTTATCTAAGATAGCTTTAAGATAGGCTTAAGGGATAGGAATGTCTATCTTACTTTATACTACTAGGGCTATCTCCTTATCTAATTCTATAGAGAAATAGGCCTTAAACTATTTAACTAATACTCTTAACATTTTAGTATAGTCCTTATTTGCACCTATATTATTAGTTATAGTATATATAGCTATTAGGGTAAAGAGAGCTTAATAAAGCCTTTTCTCTATAGGCTTATCCTTACTAAAATTTATTCTACTCTTATCCCTTATCCTTTTTCTAGAGTTTAACTTAATCTAGACTTCTACGTCCTTCTTTAGTTTAAATTTAGTTAAGACTAGTTTCTAGTTTAGGTCCTCCTTCTATAGTTTAGAAGGAGTAGGTTAAGATAGTGTAGTTTTAGAGTTTCTAGTTACCCTATTAGTTAGGAGAGGATTATTATCTCCTACTAATGTTAGTTCCTAGGTATTATCCTTATCTACCTCTTATAGAGGAGGTTATATAGTAGCTCCTACTAACTTTAGATCTACTTATATAGGAGGAACTATAGCTTAGCTATCTTCCTTATTTATAGTAGGCCTTCCCTTTAGATTTCTAGTTATAGTATAGCTTAGTTAATACTTACTTTCTAAGTTATAATTAATGCTACTACTAGGTTTATCCTTATAGAAGACTACGTTACTAGTCTTAATAATAGTCTTTATATTAGGTGCCTAGATTAGGAACTCTTTACTTATATCTATAATATATCCTATTAAGATGCTAACTCTAGCTTTGTCTATAAGTTTGTCTCTTCTAAAGTTCTAAGGGATAGATTCTCTATCTATATAGGAATGTACCTTATATCCCTATACTCTTATATAGTTAATATTAGGCACCTTACTTATAAGGGCCTTATAAGGGCTAACTATATGTCTATTTACCTCTAGACTATTTAAGATTCTATTTCTAATATAGTATCTAGCTTAGTATAACTCTTCCTAGAGGTTAGGTAGTAGGTTAGCGCCCTTAAGATTAGCTTATATATCGTTTTCTACTTATTAATTTTCCCTTTCTACTAGACTATTCTAGGTAAAAGTATATAGGACTATAGTTTAAGTTTTAATCCTAAATTCTACTTTAAGTCCTTTAAAATACTTAACTAGTTCTCCTACATTATTAAATCTAAATGCTTTAATAAGATACCTAGTTTACCTTTTAATTATTACTCTCTAGACTCTAAGTTTCTCTAGGCATTCCTTTCTATCCTTAATAGGAATAACCTAGGAGTATCTTATAAAGTTATCTTTAATTACTATTACTTAAGTGTTTCTAAGTCTTAATATTAGAAATAGTCTATAGGTATTAATAGACACTCTCTTAAGTAGTGCTCCCTTTCTATCTACTACCTTTCCTTTCCTCTTTCTAAACTTAGTAAGAGTATAGGTCTAGTAGACATATTTAACTACCTTAATTAGGTTCTTTATAGTAGTTATCTTATAGATTTAAGAAATCTTCTAGGAGCCTAAGTAGGCAAATCTCTTATAGTATAATATATAGTTATCTAGCACCTTCTTATTATAGGCTTTAACATCTAAATTATTACTTAACTCTTCTATTACTTTATCTTAGGTAATCTCTTCTTAGATAGTAAATGTAAGTAGTTTATCTAAACTATAGGAAGGCGAATAATAGATGTTACTTAGGATATAGATACTACCTTATTCTTTTACTTTAAGGATAGTATATCCCTCTAGGTTAATATAGTATATCTTCTTATTATTAAACCTTCCTTTAATTCTGTTCTTATATAGCTTTCTACCTAATAGAAGGTTTACTCCTAGACTAGGGATAAATAGAACATCCTTTAAGATAATCCTAGCTTTATCTTTCCCTTAAATTCTAACCTCTCCTCTTCTATTTAAGTATAGCTTTCTACCTCCTACTATTATTATAACTTGTCTAATTTAAGTAGGAGGATTACTAAAGAGGGTAAGGTTATTAGTTATATATAAGCTTATACTAGAGTCTAATATCTATTTATCCTAGAGGATTATACTAACATTTTCTTTATAGAAGGTTACTATCTCTATAGCTTCTTCTTAATCGTCTTCTAATAAGATTAAAGTCCTATCTAAGATTATGTCTTTACTAGTAGATTTAGCTAAATATACCTTCTTAGATCTCTTTTCTACTCTAAGGGATTTAATCTCCTTAGCTAGGTTACTAATTTAAGATTCTAGTTAAGAGATCTTAGTTAACTAGGTACTAATTTAATTAGTAGACTTTCTTAACTTAGTCTAGCTTCTCCTTTCCTAGTTAGTAGTTCTCTTAGCTATAGATATATAGGGGTATAACCTTATCTAATAGTCTAATCTATTATAAAGGAAACAGTTTTAGCTATCCCTTTAAATAGGGGATCTAGGTCTCTCTTCTTAAGATCTAGGCCTTAGCTTTCTATATAGCTTCTTTATAAATAGGCTAAATTCTAGATAGAGGTCTCTCTTAGCTTCTCTTAAGATTTAAAGTCCTTCTTCTAGGTTAATTTCTCCTCTTATATCTATACCTACTTTATATGTAGCATATTTACTTAGTAGAGCGCTAAGTAGTTACCTAAACTTAAATCTTATTATATTAAGAGTCCTAAGTTCTAGAGTCTACTTAATAAGCTTCTTTCCTAGCTTATTTAAGTGTTAGAATGCTTTATTAATAGTTATAGATAACTCTATCTTATAGGAGGAGAAGTCTACTAGGTATTACTATCTAATTATAGTAGTTCTTAGTTAATGCTTCTTAAGAAGCTTTACCTAGACTTATCTAGAGGTAGGTTTATCCTTAACTATTTCCTTTTTAAAGGCATTAAGGGATAGGTTAATCTAGTACTTAGCTTTAGCATCCTTAGTAATAAAATTGTTTATAATAGTAGTGCCTCTAATTAGGGGGTCTCTAATTTCTAGGTTCCTAAAATTAAAGGTAATTTCTCTAAGTAAGGAGTCTAGGTTTAATCCCTTAGATCTTAGAGTAGAAGATAGAGTCTTCTAGGATAACTAGGTTATAATAATAGGCTAGAGACTTTCTCCTTAAAGCTAATTCTTTATGTCTTTAGACTAGGTGTCTAAATTGTCTCTTAAGAGCACTTCTACTCTCCTATGCCTATAGACACTAGATTCATTCTTTAGAGAACTTATATTATCTTAAATCTCTTATAACTATATTAATTAGTTCTATAGCTTAATAGTAGAGCACCTACCTATAATTATAGAGATCCTACTACTAGTTATAATCTAGTAGGAGAATCTACTATATATAGGTAGTCCTAGGCTTAATTCCTAGTAAGATGAATACTTTTACTCTTTTATAAATAAAGTAGTTAAGTAGTTATAAGTACATTTAAGCTCTCTTTCTTTTATATAGCACTAGTAATAATTACTAGATTAGTGTTATATGTAGGTAGCTAAGTGTCTTAGTTTCCTTAGGCTTATATTGTTAGTAGCTAAGTGTCTTAGTTTCCTTAGGCTTATATTGTTAGCTAAGTGTCTTAGTTTCCTTAGGCTTTTATTATTAGCTAAGTGTCTTAGTTTCCTTAGGCTTTTACTATTACTACTATCTCCTACTATTCTAGTAGAGACTCGTAGTCTTATAGTAGGCTATTATCTTCTACTTCTTAAGTAGAGACTTATAGGCTATAATATAGTATATACTTCTAGGTTTATATAAAACCTAGGCTTATAACTAGTTAAAATAATTTGTATAAATCTATATAAACTACTCTTCCCTAGCAATAGGAAGTGTAGAAGGCCTAGAAGGTATACTATAGAAATTAAGAGGCTTATAGTAGAACCCCTAAACGAATAGGTAACTCCTTATAACTTAAATTAACTTAATTATATAGGGGTTAAGAGCTAACTACAAAGTTAAGCTTTCCCTTAT
>NW_021941095.1:0-4583 GCF_000721785.1 Aureobasidium pullulans EXF-150
ATAGGCGGGTCGCCGCGGGATAGACGGCGGCTACGCTCTATAGCGCGACGCTCCTCCTCGATTAACTCCTTAGCATTAATAAGGCGCTTAGCCTCGGCAGTAGCCTCGAAGTTACGGCGACGCTGCTTACGCTCCTTAGGACTAACGGCGTATAGGCGACGAGTACGGTTAGCTAGCGAGATGTACTTAGGGGTATAGGTACGGGCGGCGTTACGACCGCGGCTAGTAGAACTAAGGCGAGGAGAGCGGCTACGTAGAAGGTCGTACTCGCGCTAGTTTCTCTCTAGGGTAGCGAGGCGGTCCTCCTCCGTAGCGCGGTTAGCGCGTCTACGAGCATTAAGGTCGTTAGTAGGACTAGGGCGAACGTAGGGCGAGCTAGCGTTCGAGGTAGGGTTAACCGGTCCGCTAGCACCTTCGGACATTAGGGTAGGGTCCTCCTTATCGCGAGAGGTAAGTATATAGCGTACGCTAGGTAAGGCGGCCGAGAGCTCCTTAACGCGGCGGCGTAAGGCGGTAAGCTACTCTTCGAGGGGAGTCTTATTAAAACGTACGCTACGAGAGGTACGAGTAGAGCAAGAAGTAGGCTCGGCGCGGCTACGATAGGTAAGGGTAACTAAGTCCTAGAAGGGAGATAAGGAGCGCTCGGCGCGATAGCGGCGCGAAGTAGAGCTACTACTAAAGTCGGGCTAGCGAGGACAGGATAGAGTAAGTAACTCCTTACGTATATAGTGCATACGCTCGGCGGATACTATAAGGGCGCCGTTTAGTAGGGCATTAGGAGAGGTATAGATAGATACGGGCGCCTCGTAGCGGCGGCGGTACTAGGATCCGGGACTAGGGAACGGATTACGTAGAGTACCGGGCTTATAGCAAGAGCTAAAACCGTAAGCGCCGCTAGTAGAGCGCGTATAAGCGGGGCGACGGGGTATAAGGAAGGCGATCGTCTTAGATACGCCCTTATAGCGAGCCTCTTCTTCGCGTAGACGAGCTACGGACTCGCGTTCGAAACGTATAAGATCTAAATTTAACATTACGAGATCTATCTATAGGAAGTTAGTATAAGGTGCGTAGGCGACTTATAGAGTAAGCCTATCGGAGGAGGGGATAAGCAAGGTTAATGCGTATACCGCGCGTATGCTACGCGTATGCGGTTATAATAAAAACAATTCCGTAAGCGGAAAAAAGTCGAAACTATTAAACATATGTCGAGCGCAAGCGGCGCATATATTAGAAAGGATAAGCGGCATTAGGAAGGGTTACTTACTAGAAGTGTTAGGGCTACTAAGCAGATGTTATAAAGCTAATAGGAAGAAGAATTGCTAGCGCAATTTGAAATTCTGTATGTTGTGCTATAGTATAGACTACTAAGACAATAGCGTTATTGTTACGACGCCGGGGCGTACTCTAGTAAAGCCTAGGGAAGCGAGCCCGTACGCGACGTATACCCGACGTATACCCGACGCGACAATTTTACGAATTCTAGCCGTACGCGACGCGACGCCGGATTTAGGAGCAAGTAAAGCAGACGCTGCTCCCCCTATACGAGCCCCCTACGAGCCGTATGCGATCTAACTATAAATGAAGCACGTATTACGTACTATACGCTAGCCGCATGCGGTATATCGACTATTAGCCTCTCGGTTACGGACAACCGTATAGAGGAGGGGATAGTTATTACCGGAGAGGCTAGGGTAGCCTCTACGACGAAGCCTAAGCCTCGAAGCGAGGCTTAGCATATATAAGTATATCTTTACTTTCGAAGATACCAATACTTGGGGCATCGATTAGTCTTTACCATTAGTGACTATATTACTAGTAGGACTTCATACGTTGCTATATACCTTTATACTCTTACACTACTATAGGCCTTAACTATAGAGATGTAGTTGCATAACTTTATCTAGTAATTAGGTGCACTACATAGATAATAGCTTTATCTATCTCTCTATAAAGGACTCCTTGCCCTAGTAGGCATATCTCTCTTCTAGAAAGAAGACTTGTTCTAGAAAGAAGACTTACTATTCTAGTAAGGCTTCTTTACATAGTAGGCAGCTTCTAGGTTAATAGTTGCCTATACCTTATTTAGAATAAGTAGAACTTCTTTAGGATTAACTTTTCCTCTAGCATTAATTCCTACTTTGTATGCAGTATACTTAATAGGTAGTGCTATAAGTAGTTGCTAAATTCTAGACTTAATTAAGTTAAGAGATTTCAACTTAGGTCTTTATTTAACAACCTTCTTACCTAGGGTATTAATTTGTTACTATGCGGCGTCGATTAAGGTAGTTACATTAATCTTAAATGTAGAGAATTTAACAAGGTATTGTCTACCTATAGATGTAAGTCTTATCTTATACTTCTTCTAGAGTCTCTCCTAGATGGCTTTAGAAGTCTCTTCCTCTTTAACTAATTTAAGGTTAAATTCATTTAGAGATAATCTAATATAGTATCTAGCCTTTACATCCTTTTATCTAAAGAGTACAACATTAGTTATTCTACTAATAGGTAGATCCTAGAGGGAAATGTTCTTTATACTATCTACAATAGATGCTAGTGTAGGAGGTGTTTTAGGGGGTGTTAATGTACTCTCTACCGCCTAGAAGACTCCTTTANAAGGGTTAGAGACCTAGGAAGGAGGCGATAAGTAGCGCTACGGAGTTATAAAGGACACTATTAAGGTAGACTCGATTAAGAAGTTCGAGAAGTTCCTTCGAAAGGAACTAGTAATCTTCGCTATTACGTACGTAAGCGTACTATAGGCGGACAGCGAGGGGCAGATCCCTCTAGAGCTATCCGACTTTGCTTCTATATTCGATTATAAGGACGCGGTAAACTAACCGTTCCCCGTCGGCGTAGAGCATACGATTAACCTAGAGGAGGGAAAGCAGCTACCCTTCCGACTACTATATAACCTCTCTTATACCGAGTTAGATACGCTTCGCGTATATCTAGATAATGCCCTCGAAAAGGGATAGATCCGAAGAAGCGAGAGCCCCGTAGGTATACCGATCCTTTTCGTTCCGAAGAAGGACGGTACTCTACGCCTATACGTAGACTACCGGGGCCTAAACGACGCTACGGTTAAGAATAGATATCCTTTACCGCTAATTAGCGAGACACTAGACCGCCTAGCGGGCGCCCGAGTATTCTTAAAGATAGACTTAAAGGATGCGTACTATCGCATCCCTATTAAGAAGGGGGATAAGTAGAAAACGGCGTTCCGGACGAGATACGGCTACTTCGAGTATCTTATAATGCCATTCGGTCTTACTAATGCACTAGTAACGTTCTAAGCGTACATTAACAAAGCGCTGTTAGGCCTTATAGATACCTGTTGCGTAGTGTACTTAGACGACATCCTTATCTTTAGTAAGTTAAGGGAAGAGTATAAGCACTACCTACGGCTCGTATACGAGCGCCTATAGAAGCATGCCCTCTTCGCTAATCTAAAGAAGTGTAAATTCTTTACTAACAGAGTAGAGTTCCTAGGCTATATCGTTAGCACTAAAGGTATTAGCATAGACGAGTCGAGGGTTAAGACAATCCGAGACTAGGAAGAACCGAAGTCGTTCTACGACGTTTAGGTCTTCTTAGGCTTCGCTAACTTCTACCGCCGGTTCATTAAACACTATTCTAAGATAGCGCACCCGTTAACAAGCATGCTTAAGGGTAGCTAGAACAGCAAGAAGGGAGGAAACTTTAAGATAAACGTAGACGTAGCGTAAGCGTTCCGTACGCTAAAAGAAGCGTTTATAATAGCTCTAATCTTAGCTTACTACGACCCGAAGGCACTACTTAGGATCGAGACTAACGCGTCGGCCTTCGCTATAGTAGGAATCCTCTTATAGAAGCTAGAGATAGACGGCATTACGAGGTAGCACCTAATCGCGTACTAGTCTCGTAAGCTTACTAATACGGAAACTCGGTACGAAACGCACGACTAAGAGTTAATAGCTATCGTCGAGGCTTTTAAGTAATAGCGATACTACTACGAGGGAGCGCCGCATTAGATATAGGTACTTACCGATTACGCGAACCTCTAAGGTTAGAGAAAGGTAACTACGCTAAACAAGCGATAGGCTAGATAGGCCGTGTTTATAGAGTCCTTCGACTAGGTTATCGAGTATCGTTCGGGTAGTACTAACCCCGTAGACGCACTATCGAGAAGACCGGACTACTATTCCGAACAGCTAGAGCTAGACTACTTATTACTAACACTAAGGAATAAGCTAGCCGCCTAGGTAGATAACGCTTCCGCGGCCGTGCGATACGTTATAAACCGAATCTCTTAGGGGTAGGGTTACCTACGGGCCGTATACGCGACGCCTACGTTACGTGCCTAGACCCCTAGAAATTTCGGGATACCTCGATACGTAGCGATTACGGCACTTAGGGGAGAGGACCTAGAGATAGAGGCAGGTAAGCCTTTAAAGGAGGTCATCCTAGCCGTCTAAACGAAGCACGAAAAGCTAGAGAGCCGAAGGCCCCTTACGCTTAAGGACGGGCTATAGGTGCGCGAGGGCAAGATCTAGATTCCTCCGGACGGCGCATTAAGAGCGGAGATTATGCGAAGACATTACGAT
>NW_021941096.1:0-4487 GCF_000721785.1 Aureobasidium pullulans EXF-150
ATCGAACCTAATGTTACGGGTAAACTACGTATATATAGAGGTTTAGGGTAGGTTAAGATTTAATAGGTTCGATAAAAGTAGGAAGGAGTCTACGAATGTGCAGAATCCGATAAAGAATGTATAGACGCTAAGAACGTACGGGCGCATGCCTACGTCCTATCCTAAGGCTCGCCCTTTATAGGGGGTAAAAAGATCTAGTATTACCCTAGATATAATAAGATAACAACTAACTATAAGTACATCCGCAAGTACTTACTAAAGTACAGTATTAGGATATCTACCTCGCTAAAACCTAGCACCTTCTTTAAAGCTATTAGAGCTTAGCATCTACGCTTATTAGAGGAGGAAGCATTATAGTACTAACTTAGAAATCTCGTCGATTCTAAGGCGGCGAACGATCTCTTAATTACGCTAATCACTCGTCGTTACTTACCCTTCCGCTTTATTAAATATCTAGAGTTCTAAGAGCTAATTGCGCTCTTTAACCCTACTACTACTAATGCGCTAATTAAGAGCTATATTAGTGTCTTAAACTATGTCGAGAAGCTATACTATCTCTAGTAGGGTTAACTTAAGTAGGAACTACTTAACGTAGTGTCTAAAATCTATATTACTACTAATGTATAGACATCGAACTATAGTAACCTCGAGCTCCTTATAGTAACTACGCGCTAGGTTATGCCTAATAGCACTCTTTAAAAAGCACTTCTTAACTTACATCATTTACTACTAGAGGGCTATACTAGTAAGCTTATAGCACTAATGCTCTTTAAGACCTTTAAGACTTATAGCATTACTAACCCTTAATACGGTTTAGCTCCGATTCGAACCGTAGTCCTTAGCTACTACCGAGTAACGCTAAGGCCCTACGTCGCGTACCTCGTAACGTACTATATTAGCTAGTTCGAGCTTACGCTCCTCTTTCCCTCCTTTGTACGATAGTCTATAAATTAAACTATTATTAGACCTTATCATTCTATTGTACCATTATAACTATAGATATAATACTATAACCTACTCCAATAGATCTAGAATCTAGTAGAACGCGGCGATACGTAACCTTAAGTAATCGTCCGCGCCCCTTCTCCTTAACCCTTAGAAGATGCTCGACGAGTAGAAATAGAGAGCCCTTAAAGCTACGAAGGGTAAGCGTAGCACTATAGATAGAGAAGTTACTACTTAAACCCCCTTATCTACCTATAGTCGCTCGTAGTCGCGAGTTAACTACATCCGTATTCCTAGATCTAACCTTAGCCCTCTTAACGAGACTAAGGGTAACGCTGCGACTTCTTAATAGAGCGCGCCTTAATCTATCCCTATACAATTATAATAGAACACCTTCTAGAGTGCATAAATCTCTTATACTATAACCTAGCCTAGCTCCTCGCTCGGCAACTTTGCTTTTCCCCCTAGACTACCTAGCGCATTCGAAGATACCCTACCTAACTAAGACGCTTTTAACTACGTACCGCACTTTAAAGACGGTAACGATAGTACCTAGTTTAATAGGTACGACTACGACGACTACGATAACGGCCGTAGAGCCTATATCGATAATACGCTCCTCGATATTACCTAAGCCTTCGAACTTAATATTAACGAGATTGTTACTAACGCTCTTTATCGTAAAAGTAATATCCCTATCGATACCCTTAAGTAGTTCTCCGCCCTTAACGCCGAAGACTTCGCTACTTAAGTAGCTAAATATCCTTACTAATAGTTCTGCGCCGTAATTGCTACCTAATAAAGCTACTTCCGCGCTAAGAACACTATCGAAGAACTTTCCGACAAAACTAATATACTCGAAAATGATCTTAAGTAGGCTAGGAAGACTACTAAGCGCCGCAGAGTTAGACTTACTAAGTATAAGAAGATTATTAATAAATAATAAGAGATACTCTCTATATAATAAAGCGATATCGCTAGGCTACGCTACGAACTATAATAAGCTAGTCGGGGTCGTAAGCGTACCCGTATACCCTTACGCTATCGCTCCCCTTCTCGCGATAAGTCCTAGTCGCTATCTTAACCTTCGAACGATACCTAGGATGTTCGCCCTAAACGTCGTCGTCGCCTGTTACCTACGATTCGCCCTTTAGAGGCCCTAACTTACTATACTATAAACACTACTCTATCTACTATATAACGCCGTTCTATTAAAGTCCCTAAACCCCTAGAGTTCGTTAATAACGATAAGGTTAAGTTTGTAGAATAGAGCACTAAGATACGTATAAAGCTATAAGCTAGCAAATTTAATTCTTGCGACAAAATGACTAAGCTCTATTACCTTCTTAGTCGTACTAGAAACGGCCCGTTTATGCGCCTTAAGGTTCGTATTACCTAAGACGAATCCGACTAACCCCCTCCTAACGCCTTTACCTCTGCTATCGAGTACCTTAGTTAGATAAACGACTAGTATAGCGACCGCTATAAGAAGTCCTATACTTACTCTAACCTCGCTAATATAATATAGGGCTATAATAAGTCGTTTGCCAACTTCTACGCTAAATTCGAGGAAAAGCTTATATACGTTACTATAGACGAGGAATAATAGATGATCTAAATTATAGAAAAGCTTAATAGCCGTTATTGTACTCGTATTAATAACGGAACTAACTACCTCAACATTAGAGCTATAGTTAAGCGTTACTACGCCCTTAACCGATCCTTCGCTTCTTAGGATAGTAAGAAATCTACTACCGACCGTAAACGCTGTCCTCCTTACGGTAGCTATACTACTAGCACTTTAAGCTCTAACACTTCTAGCACTTTATCCTATAGCTCTAGCTCTACTAGTACTACTATATCTTTACTTACCCCCTCCGTTCCGAAGCTTACTAATAAGCTCCGCTAGAAGCTCCGCGCTAAAGGACGCTACTTCCGCTACCGTAAGAAGGGCTATACCTCGTTTAACTACCCTAAGAATAACCGTCCTAACGGCCTTAACTACCTAGCTCTAATGCCCGCTAAAGACTTAGTTAGTAAAGCTAGAGGAGTTCTACTCGCTAAGTCGGAAAACAAGTAGTCTCTATACTAAGTCGCGTCTAGAGACCTACACTAATAGAAACTTAATCGAGTTAGGAACTAGGACATATATATAAGAAGAAGGCGAAGAAGACGGCAGCGGTATAATAACTTACGAACATAAACATTAACGAAGACAGCTTAAGTAGTAAGCACTTCCTAATCGGCTATAGGTTAGCTACAAATTAACATAACCCTACCGTTACTTCTACTAAAGCCTTATATAACCCTAGAGCTAATACTTCCTTTATTAATAAATCTATCGCGCACTATTTTACTATTATCCCTCTAACTAAACCCTGCCGAGTCCGACTAGTAGATAGCTAGGTTTATAACTCGGCGATTACCGAAGCCGTATAATTAGACCTTCGTATTAGCTACTATTATGAGTAGATAGTCTACTATGTCGCCAACCTTAGAAAGAAACGAGACCTTATACTAGGCGTCCCTTAGATAGAAAGATATAACGCGTCTCCTAACTAGGAAAACCGTACTATTACGCTAAACTCCGAACACTGTTACTACTACTATCTAAAAGCTAGTAGCGGCCGACCTATGCTAATTCCCTACGCTAATTCTAACACCTCTAGCCCTATTACTATCGCCGAAGCTATAGTAGAGGAGTTTACCTAGCTTACCTATAATAGTAACGATACCTTCGCTATCTTACATATACTATACTACGACGATCTAGAAGCCGAATAAGCAATTGCCCTCTATAAAGCGGCTAAGAAACTCGTTAGCAAACTAGACACGGGTATAGACGACCTACTACTCTAACTCTCGGCTATTTCTTAAGTAGACATTAATAAGTTTATAGACGACTAGCATCGAACTAATCCTTTAACGGCACTCCCTATATAATATTAGGACTTTACGGACGTCTTTTCTTATAGCTTAGCTAACTAGCTACCGCCCTACCGGCTATAGGACTACGAGATCTAAGTTTATAAAGGCAAATAACTACCTTACTTCCGACCGCGAGGTATATCGTAAGAGGAGTTAGCAGCTATAAAGAAGTACCTCGACGAAAACCTCGATAAGGGCTTTATATGCCCTTCCTCTTCCCTAGCTATAGTACTAGTCTTCTTAGTGCGTAAACCTAGAGGAGGCCTCCGCTTCTACGTAGACTACCGAGGGCTAAATAAAATCACCGTAAAAAACCGCTATCCGATTCCTCTAATCCGAGAGACCTTAGATAAGCTAGTAAAGGCTAGATATTTTAGCAAATTCGACATTATTGCCGCCTATATCTTTACTTTCGAAGATACCGATACTTAGGGCATCGATTAGTCTTTACTATTAGTAACTATATTACTAGCAGGACTTTATACGTTACTATATACCTTTATACTCTTATAATTCTAATCGATCTACCTAAGGTAGTAGCCTATAGAGCCTAAAAACCTATCTAAGGTAGCGACTACTAGAAACGATACGCCTACCCTATCTATAGGGTAAGA
>NW_021941097.1:0-3866 GCF_000721785.1 Aureobasidium pullulans EXF-150
CCGTAGGAAGGATTACGTTTAGGTTATTATCTATCTAGTGTTAGTAGACTATTATAGGACTATTATAAGACTCTATACCCTATATAGATCTAAGTAGAGCCGCATTATTATTCTCGTGCTCCTCTATAGCTAGGTTAATAGTAGTACTATTCTATAGGATCTAGCCGTCGCGCACTTCTTCTTAGTGTTAGTATAAGACTATCGTAGGATAGTTATAAGGCTTACCGATCTCTACCTAATCTAGTTCTACGTTAGGCATCTCTTAGTCGAGTTTAGGCCCTAGGTAAGACATCTTAGTAATTTTAGTAATAGGATTAGTAGCCTTATAGTGTAATAGTCTATAATAGTCCTTAAGAGATAAAGGTAGTAGTAATAGTTAAGATCTAGTAAAATAAGCGCGTAGAGAAGAAGTCTACGCGCGAACTAGTAAGTAAATAAACCGCATAAAGGAAGAAGGATATATAGTCTAGTCGTAGTAAAGCGCGGTCGTGCTATGCGCATATAGGATATAATGTAGTAATGTAGAAATGGCTAGCTAAGGTCAAAAAATTGTTAAAAGTTAATGCACTATTAAGTTATAGGAAAGAACTATAAAATGACGACAATAGAGTAAGATGTAATAGAGAAGGATTAGAGTATAGCAAGATATTATTATATAGTTTATATATAAGTAAAATGTTATAATATTATCTAGAGTCCTACGTAATTATTATTATTATAATAGTCTATAATAGTCTATTAGAGCTATGTAGCTATATTTAGAGATTTAGACGGCTTTTCCTAGAAGTAATTATTAGTAGGACGAACGGGAAATTAGGCGGGACGAACAGGAAATAGTCTTAGCGGGATCCTGTCCTACTAGGATTTATGCTTAGCATTTCCTATCCTGTCCTGTCTAGTCCTATAAGGAGGTCTACCTACCTCTATCTCTAGGTCTTCTTCCCTAAGTGCTATAATCGCTACGTATTAAGGCATTCCGAAACTTCTAGGGGTTTAAGTACGTAACGTAGTCGTCGCGTATAAGGCCCGTAGATAACCCTACCCCTAAGAAATTTAGTTTATAACGTATCGTCTTAAAAGGTAAGGGGCTAGAGAATAAAGAGTATTATCTAGTACTCTAGCCTTTCCCTAAAAGGAGTAGGGGCGGAAGTAACTTTAGTATCTTATTATAGATAATAAGAGTAGATTGCTTGCTTGCTTGCTTAGACTACCTAAGGAGTAAGAGGAAAGCCCTATTTATACTAAAGAGTGCTTAGAAATTAAAAACTTCTAAAGAAATCCACTAGTTTCTATCTGCTTCTAAGGACGCGTAAGCATTAGTAAGCAGTCTAGACTTAATGAATTAAGTCCTTATATGTCCGCTTAACTCTATAGATTACTAATGTAGCATTAGTAATTATAGAAGCTAGTAGAAACCTCTAGAAAGATAGGAAACCTTACTAAATATAGGAAATCCTAAGGTCTAGGTGTAACCCTGTCCTTGGCTAGCCTACTAGGCGATAGTAGGCCTCTAAGGCACTAAGGCGACCCTACCTAATAGCTATAATTTAGCTATTACTACGAGAAGGCTAAAGGTGACCCTATCCCTTCTAGAGTAAGGACGGCTAGCTAGCTACTTTTAGTTAGCTAGGGTAACCCTGTCCGTGGCGACCCTGTCCGTGGCCGGGGTAACCCTATCTAGCCGAGGTAACTCTATCTAGCTATATCTAAAATGAGTAACTTTCTAACTTTAGCTATAGCTTAGTAGTTTCTAAGCCATTTTAGTCTAAATTTAGACTATAGATAGCCGAATAGGTAATAGCGCGTATGCTAAGCCTATTACCTAATTAGGACTAGTATAAGGCTAGATTATACTATCCTTAACATATCGCACTACCGTAGAAGCGTTATCTACCTAGGTAGCTAGCTTATTCCTTAGTGTTAGTAATAAGTAGTCTAGCTCTAGCTATTTAGAATAGTAGTCTAGTCTTCTCAATAGTGCGTCTATAGCGTTAGTACTACCTAAACGGTACTTAATAACCTAGTCGAAGGACTCTATAAATACGGCCTATCTAGCCTATCGCTTATTTAGCGTAGTTACCTTTCTCTACCTCTAGAGGTTTATGTAATTAGTAAGTACCTATATCTAATGTAGCGCTCCCTTATAGTAGTGTTGCTATTACTTAAAAACCTCGACGATAGCTATTAATTCTTAGTCGTGCGTTTTGTACTAAGTTTCTATATTAGTAAGTATACGAGACTAGTACGCGATTAGGTACTACCTTATAACGCTATCTATCTCTAGCTTCTATAAGAGGATTCCTACTATAGCGAAGGTTAACGCGTTAGTCTTGATCCTAAGTAGCGCCTTTAGGTCGTAGTAAGCTAAGATTAGAGCTAATATAAACGCTTCTTTTAGCGTACGAAACGCCTACGCTACGTCTATGTTTATCTCGAAGTTTCTTCCCTTCTTACTATTCTAGCTACCCTTAAGCATAATTATTAATAGGTGCGCTATCTTAGAATAGTATTTAATAAACTAGTAGTAGAAGTTTATAAAGCCTAAGAAGACCTAAACATTGTAGAACGACTTCGGTTCTTCCTAGTCTTAGATTATCTCGACCCTTAACTCGTCTATACTAATACCTTTAGTACTAACGATATAACCTAGGAACTTAACTCTATTAGTAAAGAATTCATACTTCTTCGGATTAGCGAAGAGGGCATACTTCTATAGGCGCTCGTATACGAGCTATAGGTAGTACTTATACTCTTCCCTTAACTTACTAAAGATAAGGATATTGTCTAAGTACACTACGTAATAGGTATCTATAAGACCTAATAGCGCTTTCTTAATGTACGCTTAGAACGTTGCTAGTACATTAGTAAGGCTAAATAGTATTATAAGATATTTAAAATAGCTGTATCTTATCTAGAACGCTGTTTTCTACTTATCCCCCTTCTTAATAGGGATGCGATAGTACGCATCCTTTAAGTCTATCTTCGAGAATACCTAGGAGCGCGCTAGGCGGTCTAGTATCTTACTAATTAGTAGTAAAGGACATCTATTCTTAACCGTAGCGTCGTTTAGGCCCTAGTAGTCTACGTATAGGTATAGAGTACTATCCTTCTTTAGAACGAAAAGGATTAGTATACCTATAGGGCTCTTACTTCTTTAGATCTATCCCTTCTTAAGGGTATTATCTAGATACGCGCGTAGCGTAAAGCGTATCTAACTTAGTATAAGAGAGGTTATATAGTAGCTAGAAGGGTAGCTACTTTCCCTCTTCTAGGTTAATCGTATACTCTATGCTAACGGGGAACAGTTAGTTTACTACGTTCTTATAATTAAATATAGAAGCAAAGTTAGATAACTCTTAAGGGATCTACCCCTCGCTATCTACCTATAGTACGCTTACGTACGTAATAGCGAAGACTACTAGTTCCTTTTGTAGGAACTTCTTAAACCTCTTAATTAAGTCTACCTTAATAGTGTCCTTTATAACGCTATAGCGCTACTTATTACCTCCTTCCTAGGTCTCTAACCCTTATTTCTTAATCTAAGGTTTACTAAGGATAACTAGAGGTCCTTATATTATAAGAGCGTAGAATACGCTAGATATAGTTCGTACTATACTAGTAGAGTCGACGATGCAAAGTCGTAGCTTATACGCTCCGTAGCACTAATCCGCTCTAATCCCTATATAGCTACTAGGAGTAGGGAGCTTAGCTCCTTCTATAGGTATTAAGGAGTATTAAACTACGAACAATTAAGAGACTACGTTAATGTCCGCTCTACTATCTAATAGCATCTCGAGCTAGACATTACGTTTCTCTATTTCGTAGGCGCCTCTTAGTATTAGCGCTAGATATAACTTAATTTCTTT
>NW_021941098.1:0-3727 GCF_000721785.1 Aureobasidium pullulans EXF-150
AAGAGCGTACTAGCGCATTCTAGAGCCCTATCGTTAATTCGTAGATATCGACCGTAGGTAGAAGCTCTTAAGGCTCTAATGTTAATAGATCTAAAGGCGTACCCGTTAAGGTTAGTAATGCGATTAAAAGAGAGACTACGCGATTAAAAGAGAGACTAACTAGTATAGATTTTATCGCCTCTATCGTCGCCATTATCCTCCTCGCTATCGTCCTCGCTAGATAGTAATGTCGCTAATTAAGAGCCTCGCGGTAGAAGAAGATCGTATACGCGCGAATAGAAGCTCTGTATAATCCTTAAAGTAACGAGAGGTCGCTTAATTCGCTAAGTTACGTAGACCTTAAGCCTTTAAAGGTCGACGGTTTAGAACTAGATACGTGAGCGCGAGAGAATTAAGTCCTCTTACGTAGGAGCTCGTCGCTATAGTAGTATAAGAGGTATCGACTTAATTCGTTTTTAAGAGCTAGAATAGCGCCTTAATACTAAGTTCTTAAACCGCCGCGCTTAAGGCTATAGCGTAAGTAGTCTCTAGTTCTAACGCGCTGCTCGAGCTCTATATATATAGCTTTTTCCTAGCCGTATTCATTAGCGTACTAGTAAGCGTACTATTTACCTTAGTTTCGCTTTTAGTTATGGTTAGTTTAAGAGGTTTAAGAGGCGCTATAGTATCTTACTTCGCTACTTAACTTATAAGGCTTAGAAGTCTCTAGATTAGCTCCGTAAGCTAATCCTCTCGTAGATACGCTTTAACCGTCGTAATGCTTAACCTCGTAAAAGCGAATAGACCTTCGACGTAGGTCGCTATAAGCTTAGTAACATCGCTAATATAGACTAGACCCCTCTAGAATTCGATTTCCCTACCTACCGTACGTACGACCTTATCGGCGTAAAGATAGTTAGTATTAAGACTAGCCGCGGCGGATAGGATAAAAGATAATATACTATCTAACTAACGGTCTTTACTAATAGTAACCCTTAGTGCCGTCCTTAGATTATCTTCCGTAACAAACTAACTATAAGGGTATAGAATACTAACGTATAATGCGCTTTAATACGGTAGTAAGACTAATTGTTAACCTTCTATACGATAGGTCTCGGCTTCGTAGATATACGTAGCTAGAACGGAATAATAAAGTCCTAATAACGGGCCTCCTAGGGATCCCCCTAGGAGCGCCTTATTATAACTGCCTCCCTTCCTAAGAGGCTTCGCCCTAAGGCCTCTCGTAAAACGTTCCGACCTCGTTAGGGTAGCGTTAGGCTACTATAGTTAGAAGAGGTTTTTTACCTCTCTTACTTACTATAAGAAGTTACGTAAAGGGGTCGCTTAACTACTATTCTACGCCTATTCTTCTATCGCTAAGCTACTATTCTAGTTACTTTTATCTTCGTAGAGGGTATAAAAGTATACTCTTACTCCGCGCAATAGTCGCTACGCGTCCTTACGTATTACGTTCTACCTTAAAATAAGTAAACTCCCCTTAAAAACACCTTTTACTCGTTTTTAGGGTCTAATTCTAATACGCTTAGGGTCTATATTAACTTCTCGCTCCTTCTAACCTTCCTTTCTTCTTTATTAACCTTTCTTCTAGACCTGCTCTATAGTCCTCCTATCTCTATTACCTACCTTTACTACCTTACTCTTACGCTGCTCTTCCGCCGTTTACTATGTCTAATAGCGATACTTATCCTTACGAGCGCTACTCTCTAAAGGTTAGCGTCGCCGAGTACAGTATATTATACTGTTCTACGTAGACTACGCTACTATTCTAATAGCGTTCTTCCTAGACTGCTCCGCCTATATCTCGCCTCCTATATACTATAAGCCTTACGCTACCTAATAGGGACACTATATCCCCCTTTTAGAGTCCTTAAAGCCCGCTTTCGACGCCGCTAATACGGCCTAGGACGCCTATACCGCTCTCCCTAACGGTTACTAGCTTAGTTCGTATAGGTTCTACCTTAGTTATAGTACCGTTCTAACACCTTTATAGAGAAGAAGTTCGCCGCCCGTAGTAAGGCTACTAACGGCCGTTTTAAGGCCTTATTACTTACTTACTAGTCCTGCTGCGAGGGCGTCTTCGGCGAGAACCCTTTCCCTATAGTTAAGTACGAGGCTACTAGCGCTAGCGCCTCTAAGCGCACTGCCGTTAAGATTAATGGCCGCGGTATATAGTAACTCTAATTCCGTTATAGCTTAGTTACTAACTAGTTTTGCCTCCGTTTAGCTACCGCTAACGTTACTACCCTCTAGTTAGTTAAGCTTCGTAAGTAGACTAACTCTCTCGCTTATTCTACCGACGCCTACGAGCGTATAGCCGACGCTCTAGAAGAAGTTCGCCGCCTATAGTAAGGCTGCTAACGGCCGTTTTAAGGCCTTATTACTTACTTACTAGTCCCGCCGTAAGGGCGTCTTTAGCGAGAACCCTTTCCCTATAGTTAAGTACGAGGCTACTAGCGCTAGCGCCTCTAAGCGTACCGCTATTAAGATTAATGGCCGTAGTATATAGTAACTCCGATTCCGTTATAGCTTAGTTACTAACTAGTTTCGCCTCTATTTAGCTGCCGCTAACGTTACTACCCTCTAGTTAGTCGAGCTCCGTAAGTAGACTAACTCTCTTACTCGTTCCGCCGACGCCTACGAGCGTATAGCTAACGCTCTAGAGGCTATCTAGGTCCGTTCTACCTCCTATCGTGCGCTTTTTAGAGCTAGTACTAATAAAATTAGGTCGATAAGCGCTACGCTGCCGCCCTCGCTACTATTATTAATATTAACGACACCGACGACGAGATAGATAAGGTTAAGCCTAAGAAGGAGGGTTCTAAGGATAGCGAGGCTAGCGAGCTTACTACTACCGTTTCGCCCTCGGTTTAGATAGTTTCTAACCCGGTCGTCTTTCTATAGTCTTTATAGCTATACTCTACCCCTATTCTTGCGCTATACTTACGCCTTTAGGGCCTTTAGGGCTATCTCTTAAATTTAATTGATTTCTGCTTAAGTTCTATGTCCTTTGTTCTACCTTTATAAAGTTACGATATATAGCTAAGAGTTCTTACGCGAGGTAGCGTATCTAGTACCGTTCCGTAGTCGTTATACCGTCGTAAGGGGTACGTTACTCCTCTATTAATTCCGTCTAGGTCGCTTACGGCTACGTTCCTAGAGGAATTCCTCTTATAGAGCCTTTAAGTGCTCTAGGTTCTACTCTAGTTCCTATTAGTTAAACTTATCTAACTAGCCTTTCTATTTTACGAGATATTAGCGTACGCCCGCCTTTTTACGTATGTCTAGGATCTATTCTACCTTATATTCGAATTCTCTATTAATAATCTCGGGTAGGGGCATTTCCTCTAGTGTTATAACGCCTTCTTAGTTATAGTAAGGCTCGAGTAGGGAGACGTAGAATACGTTATAGATGCGCTATAAGGCCGGTAGGGCTAGGCGGTATGCCTATCGGCCTATAGCCTTAAGTACCTTAAACGGTCCTATAAAGCGGTATATAGTTAAAATAAGTCGTGCAACGGGTGCATAAAATACTCTAGCTAGCAGTAGGAAGTAATCCTAGAGCCTATAGAATTAACCGAAGGTAGAGATGCAACCTTTACTAACGAAAGCAAGCTAATAGTATATAGCTATATAATTAATTAATTAAAGAGAAGAAGAGTATCTACGGGCGCAATCTATTAAGAACATCCTACTCTACTAAGGCGTTAGGATGCTAAGCTAACCTTAT
>NW_021941099.1:0-3240 GCF_000721785.1 Aureobasidium pullulans EXF-150
GACATTAACGTAGTCTCTTAATCGTTCGTAGTTTAACACTCCTTAACACCCGTAGAAGGAGCTAAGCTCCCTACTCCTAGCAGCTATATAGGGATTAGAGCGGATTACTGCTACGGAGCGTATAAGCTACGACTTTGTATCGTTAACTCTACTAGTATAGTATAAACTACATCTAGTATGTTCTACGCTCTCGCTATATAAGGACCTCTAGTTATCCTTAGCAAACCTTAGATTAAGAAACAAGGGTTAGAGACCTAGGAAGGAGGCGACAAGTAGCGCTACGGAGTTATAAAGGACACTATTAAGGTAGACTCGATTAAGAAGTTTAAGAAGTTCCTTCGAAAGGAACTAGTAGTCTTCGCTATTACGTACGTAAGCGTACCGTAGGCGGACAGCGAGGGGCAGATCCCTCTAGAGCTATTCGACTTCGCTTCTATATTTAATTATAAGGACGTAGTAAACTAACCGTTCCCTGTCGGCGTAGAGCATACGATTAACCTAGAAGAGGGAAAGTAGCTACCCTTCTAACTGCTATATAACCTCTCTTATACCGAGTTAGATACGCTTCGCGTATATTTAGATAATGCCCTTAAAAAGGGATAGATCCGAAGAAGCAAGAGCCCCGTAGGTATACCGATCCTTTTCGTTCTAAAGAAGGATAGTACGCTACGCCTATACGTAGACTACTAGGGCCTAAACGACGCTACGGTTAAGAATAGATGTCCTTTGCCGCTAATTAGCGAGACACTAGACCGCCTAGTAGGCGCCTAAGTATTCTTAAAGATAGACTTAAAGGATGCGTACTATTATATCCCTATTAAGAAGGGGGATAAGTAGAAAACGGCGTTCTAAACGAGATACGGCTACTTCGAGTATCTTATAATGCTATTCGGCCTTACTAATGTACTAGCAACGTTCTAAGCTTACATTAATAAAGCGCTGTTAGGCCTTATAGATACCTATTACGTAGTATACTTAGACGATATCCTTATCTTTAGTAAGTTAAGGGAAGAGCATAAGCACTACCTACGGCTCGTATGCGAGCGCCTATAGAAGCATGCCCTCTTCGCTAATCCGAAGAAGTGTAAATTCTTTATAAACAGAGTAGAGTTCCTAGGCTATATCGTTAGCACTAAAGGTGTTAGTATAGACGAGTTAAAGGTCGAGACAATCTAAGACTAGGAAGAACTAAAGTCGTTCTACGACGTTTAGGTCTTCTTAGGCTTCGCTAACTTCTACTGCCGGTTCATTAAACACTATTCTAAGATAGCGTACCCGTTAACGAGCATGCTTAAGGGTAGCTAGAATAGTAAGAAGGGGGGAAGCTTCGAGATAAACGCCGACGTAGCGTAAGCGTTCCGTATACTAAAAGAAGCGTTTATAATAGCTCTAATCTTAGCTTACTACGACCCGAAGGCGCCGCTTAGGATCGAGACTAACGCGTCGGCCTTTACTATAGTAGGAATCCTCTTATAGAAGCTAGAGATAGACGGCGTTATAAGGTAGCACCTAATCGCGTACTAGTCTCGTAAGCTTACTAATGCGGAAACTCGGTACGAAACGTACGACTAAGAGTTAATAGCTATCGTCGAGGCTTTTAAGTAGTAGCGACACTACTACGAGGGAGCGCCGCATTAGATATAGGTACTTACTAATTACGCGAACCTCTAAGGTTAGAGAAAGGTAACTACGCTAAATAAGCGATAGGCTAGATAGGCCGTGTTTATAGAGTCCTTCGACTAGGTTATCGAGTATCGTTCGGGTAGTACTAACCCTATAGACGCACTATCGAGAAGACTAGACTACTATTCCGAATAGCTAGAGCTAGACTACTTGTTACTAACACTAAGGAACAAGCTAGCCGCCTAGGTAGATAACGCTTCCGCGGCCGTACGATGCGTTATAAACCGAATCTCTTAGGGGTAGGGTTACCTACGGTCCGTATACGCGACGCCTACGTTACGTACTTAAACCCCTAGAAGTTTCGGAATGCCTCGATACGTAGCGATTACGGCACTTAGGGGAGAAGACCTAGAGATAGAGGTAGGTAAGCCTTTAAAGGAGGTTATCCTAGCTATCTAAGCGAGGCACAAAAAGCTAGAGAGCTAAAGGCCCCTTACGCTTAAGGACGGGCTATAGGTGCGCGAGGGTAAGATCTAGATTCTTCCGGACAGCGCATTAAGAGCGGAGATTATATAAAGACACTACGATAATCCCCTCGTAGCGCACTTTAGACGCGATAGAACTATAAGTCTTATCGCTTAGAAGTTCTTCTAGCTAGAGATGTAGAAGGAAGTTAAGGAATACGTAGAGTCTTACGATATATGCTAACGTACGAAGACGAAGAGGCATCGGCCATACGGCGAGCTTATGCTACTACTACTTCCTAAAGGGCTATAGTAGGAATTGTTAATAGACTTTATTACCGACCTACCTCCTAGCAAGTAGAGAGTAAAGGTCTATAACTTAGTCTTAGTCATAGTCGACAGATATACTAAGATGTTGCGATACATCCCTACGAACAAGACTTACTTAGTAATAGACCTAGTAGACCTATTTATAGATAAGATTGTTAAGAACTATAGTATGCTAAGAGGCATCGTCTCGGACAGGGGATCGGTCTTTACTAGTGCGTTCTAGTTAGACTTTTGCTACGTTAGCCGCATTAAGAGGCGACTAAGCACCGTATTCTACCCGTAGACTAATAGCTAGACTAAAAGGCAGAACTAGACACTTAAGTAGTACCTACGGTACTACTACGTAGAGAAGTAGGATAGCTAGGCTTCCTAGCTTCCTCTAGCAGAATTTACGTGTAATAATAGCGTAAATGCATTAACAAGATAGAGCCCTTTCTTTGCTCTAATAGGATACTATCTAGAGTTGTTTATAGAGACTCGAGACGAGTCTAGGGAAGGAGAGGTCTAAGCGGTTATAGACCGAATTAAAGCCCTAAAGAAGGTATAGAGGGAGCTAGCGGAGCGATAGTAGCGAGCAAGCGAATCGTAAGTAAAAGGCTATAATAAGAATTATAAACCTAAGGGGTTTAAGGTCGGCGACCTAGTAATGTTGTTAGCGAAGAACCTTAAGCTTAGGACGCCGAATAAGAAGCTCTCTTATAGGTATATCGGGCCGTTTAAAATCTTAGACGTAGTTAGAGCGTAGGCGTACTGCCTAGCGCTACTAAACGAGTACCGAGTCTATAAAGTATTCTATGTCTCGCTTCTTAAACCGTACGTATAG
>NW_021941100.1:0-3062 GCF_000721785.1 Aureobasidium pullulans EXF-150
CTACTACTATAGCCTACGAAAACGAAAGCATTACTAGAGGAGCCCTTCTCCTAGGAAACGCCTAGTCCCTAGACTAATTCGCGACTAGGGACCTATTACGATCTCTACTTATAGACTTTGTTCTACGTACTCCCCTATTACCTCTATCTTTGACTTCGAATAATCGTTAATTATTAAGAAACGCTATCCTATGCTACCCTACTAAATTTGATAGAACGATCGAACTTTAGATTCTACCCTTCTACTTAATACTAGGTACGACGTATTCGCCCTAATTAATAGCACCTTTGTCTAGAAACACTAGTTACCTATCTAGAAACTACGATACCCCCTTAGCCTAGAGGTCGCCGATAGCCACCTTTCTAGAACTAGCTAGATTACGCACGTAGTTAAACTTAAAGTCTAGACTAGGATGCATCTAGAAGCTATGTATCTCCTTATAACATACCTTGCCTATACTTCGATCCTACTTAGCTACCCCTAGTTTGCCCTATATAATGCCGTTATTTGTCCTAAGGCTAAAACTATTACCTTTAACTCTACGTATTGTAATAAGCATTGCTAAATAGACCCTACGACCCTTCGTCTACGTTCTAAAGAAACTATTACGAAATCTATAACCCTAGAAGTAATGCTAGAGTTATTGACTATCCCCCTAAAGAACCCGCCCCTAGAAGTAGTACTAGAAACACTTACTGTCCCTACTACGCCTCGCCTTCGATCCGACCTAATTAAGTGCGCTTAGATTAGCGCCTATGCCTTTAAGAAGTTTATAAAAAGAAGAGACTACTAGATCTTTTCTTATTCCTTACGAGATCTTAAGCGTACTACCGCTTAAGGTATAGAGACTAGCGATAGAGAGCTTTCTCTCTAGAGAATAGAAGAGGAGCTAGCCGAACCTATAAACCTAACCCCGAACCTACGCCTAGACAATATATAAATAGACCTAGAAGCCTACTAGAAGAGTAAGGACGTTAACCCTACTCTTATTCTACCGAACTAGTACTACGAATACCTTAGTATCTTTAGCCGAAAAGACGTAAAGACCTTACCCCTACACTAATCCTATAACTACGCTATTAACCTAGTTCCTAGAAAAGAACCCCCTTATAGCCCCTTATACTCTATATCTCGCGATAAGAGCGAAGAACTACTAAGAGAACTTAAGTTATAACTAGATAGCGGTTTTATCCGTACTAGCCGTTCCCCTACTACCTCCCCTATACTCTTTATTAAGAAACTAGGGGGGGGTCTTCGTTTCTATGTTAACTACTAGGGATTAAATGTAATCACCGTTAAGAACTAGTATCCCCTACCCCTAATTATAGAAACCCTCGCCCGCCTATCGAAAGCGAAACGCTATATAAAGCTAGACATTATCTCTACCTTTAATCGCCTACGGATTAAGGAAGGCGATAAGTAGAAGATAGCGTTCTGTACCCGATATAGACTCTTCGAATACCTAGTTATGCCATTTAGACTATATAATAGCCTAGCTTCCTTCTAGAACTTTATTAACGATACCCTTTAAGAACACCTTAACGTCTTTTATACTACATACTTAGACGACATCCTTATCTATAGTGAAAAGGAGGAAGACTATAAACACTATATGAAACTAGTCCTAGAGAAACTACGCTAAGCTAGCCTCTAGGTAGACATTACTAAGTGCAAATTCGACGTTAAGAGAGTCGAATACTTAGGGCTTATCGTTACTACGGAGGGAACTCGTATAGATCCGAAGAAAGTATAAACGATCCTAGAATGGCCTAAACTTAAGAATGTAAAAGATGTACAAAGCCTTTTAGGATTTGCTAACTTCTACTAGCGCTTTATCTATAGCTTCTCTACTATTACCTCTCTACTTACTACTCTTACAAAGAAAGGAGTAGAGTTTAAGATAGATAGCAAAACCCGACAAGCCGTAGAAACGTTTAAGAAGGCGTTTACATCTAATACAATCCTACGACATTTTAACCTAGACCGCGAAACAATTATAGAGATAGACGCGTCTAACTTTATTTCTAGAGGAATCCTCTCTTAATACGATAACGAAGGAATACTCTATCCTATTGCCTTCTTCTTAAAGAAGCATAGCCCTACCGAGTATAACTATAAGATCTACGATAAGGAACTTATAGCAATCGTACGAGCTTTTAAAACCTAGAGACCGGAACTAGAAGGCGCCGCCTTTCCTACGTAAGTAATTACGGATTATAAGAACCTAGAATACTTTATAACGACAAAATAGCTCTCGTAGAGATAAGCCTAGTAGAGTAAATTTCTGTCCTATTTCGATTTTAAGATTACCTACTACCCTAGAAAGTAAGGCGTAAAACCCGACGCCCTTACTAGGAGGTTAGGAGACCTACTATAGGAAGGGGGGGATAAGCGTTTATAACACTAATACTAGATAGTCCTTAAGCTAGAAAACTTCGCACCTAAGGTAGCTACTAAGCTAGGAATACCGCTAATAACGCTAGTTATTTATTTACAGAATGTAATAATAAGACCTAAACTTATATACCTAACACCCCGAGTCCTACGAAACATGCAACTAGACCCTAAGATCCCCCTAGACTAGGCCGAGAGTCGTACTAAAGATATAGATACTATAACACTCTAGAAAGAAGCTAAGGAAAAAGACAACTTTAAACCTTAGGTCCTACGAATGCTATAATAGGGATACCGCTATTTAAAACTCATTTAGCTAGCCGACTACCGCGAGGAACATAGAAACCTTACCTTCTAGGGCCGTCGCTATGTCCCGTTTTACTAGCACCTTCGTACGAGAATTATAAAGGAAGCCTACGATAGCCTAGCTATAGGCTACCCTAGAAGAGCTAAGACAAACGAGCTAGTCTCCTACACCTTCTAGTAGAAGACCCTAAGCTAAGATATAGCTTAATACGTCCGTAATTACTACATCTATGCTAAGAGTAAACACTCCTAATAAGGCTATTAGGGATAGCTTAGATCTCTACCGGTGCCTACCTAGCGCTAGATAGACGTCTCTATAGACTACGTTATACCTACGAACCTAAGTAAACACCTTAGCATCC
>NW_021941101.1:0-3031 GCF_000721785.1 Aureobasidium pullulans EXF-150
CGCGTACGCTAACTCTAACTTAGGTAGCTACTAATTATAGTCCTCCGACTATCCTACCTATTTAACTAAGTAAGAAACCTTACCGCCCTAAGTGCAGTCTTCTAGGATCTTTTTAATCTCCTATTCCTATTCTCCTTTAACTAACTCTAGTACCTAGAACTCTAGCGCCTCTACGCCTTCCTACTATACGTACGGTTTAAGAAGCGAGATATAGAATACTTTATAGACTTAGTACTCGTTTAGTAGCGCTAGGCGGTACGCCTACGCTCTAACTACATCTAAGACTTTAAACGGTCTAATATACCTATAAGAGAGCTTCTTATTCGGCGTTCTAAGCTTAAGGTTCTTCGCTAACAATATTACTAGGTCGCCGACCTTAAACCCCTTAGGTTTATAATTTTTATTATAGCCCCTTACCTACGATTTGCTTACTCGCTACTATCGCTCTACTAGCTCCCTCTATACCTTCTTTAGGGCTTTAATTCGGTCTATAACCGCTTAGACCTTTCCTTCCCTAGACTCGCCTTAAGTCTCTATAAACAACTCTAGATAGTATCCTATTAGAGTAAAGAAAGGGCTCTATTCTATCGATGCATTTACGCTATTATTATACGCGAACTCTACTAGAGGGAGCTAGGAAGCCTAGCTGTCCTACTTCTCTACGTAGTAGCACTATAGGTACTACTTAAGTATCTAGTTCTACCTTTTAGTCTAGCTATTAGTCTATAGGTAGAATACGGTACTTAGTCGCCTCTTAATGCGGCTTATATAGTAAAAGTCTAACTAGAACGTACTAGTAAAGACCGACCCCCTATCCGAGACGATGCCTTTTAGTATACTATAGTTCTTAATAATCTTATCTATAAATAGGTCTACTAGGTCCATTACTAAGTAAGTCTTATTCGTAGGGATATATCGTAACATCTTAGTATATCTATCGATTATAACTAAGACTAAGTCGTAGACCTTTACTCTCTACTTACTAGGAGGTAGGTTAGTAATAAAGTCTATCGATAGCTCCTACTATAGCCCTTTAGGAAGTAGTAGTAGCATAAGCTCGCCGTATGGCCGATGCCTCTTTGTCTTCGTACGTTAGCATATATTATAAGACTCTACGTATTCCTTAACTTCCTTCTATATCTCTAGCTAGAAAAACTTCTAAGTAATAAGACTTATAGTTCTATTACGTCTAAAGTACGCTACGAGGGGATTATTATAATATCTTCGTATAATCTCTACTCTTAATACGCTGTCTAGAGGAATCTAGATCTTACCCTTGCGCACCTATAGCCTATCCTTAAGCGTAAGGGGCCTTTAGCTTTCTAGCTTCTTATGTTTTGCTTAGATGGTAAGGATAACCTCCTTTAAAGGCTTACCTGCCTCTAGACCTCCCTACGGGACAGGATTTCCTACCTAGGACAGGACAGGATAGGAAGTTTCTAGAGTAGGATCTTATCCCGTTCGTCCCGTTAGTAGACAGGATTTCGTAGGAAACCTAATAGGACAAACGGGAAATTTATTATATTAAACCCCTTTAATATTTCACTTAAACTTACTTAGTATAATATAGTTATCTAATTTTAATTGTAAATAGCGGTTTCTATGTTAATTGGGCTAAGTATTAATAGGAGTAGTAAAGATGGTAATAGTTTAGCTAATAATACTATTATACGACTATTATATCCTAACTCTAATCTACATTATAGATAGGGGAATACTTACTATAATAGCTAGAGAGCTATATCTAGAGTCTTATGTTACTCTACTATGCTATAGCGAAACTTTAGATCTTATTTCGGAATTTACCTTATTAACATATTTTTCCTCTTCCTTTATCTTATAAACCTTCCTACTTATATTAACTAACTATAAAGCAAGTTACTCGCTTTTTACTACTATCTTTGTAGGGTTTAGAGCCTATACGCGCCTAATTTAGCTGTTTACTCTAACTATATAATTTACCTCCTACGCGCGCGATCCTTTACTATTACTGTCGCTTTTAGCGCCTTACGTATAACTAGACTTTACGTACAGCCTTTTTCTTTACTTTAAATCTTCGCACTTTGCTTTACGCGCGCCGAACTTAACTATTATAAGGCTATTATACTCCTCTTAACACTAGCACTTCTCTATAAGCCTTATAACATTATACGCGTGCCGAGATCTTAGACGCGCCGTTTTATACCTACTAAATAGATTTCCTTACTTCTATGCTCTCTTCCTTTCTTCTCTTCTATCTCTATACGCTATTTACGACTATTATAAGGACTATTATACCTCCCTAGTCTCGTTAACGCTATGCCTCCTAAACGTAAATAAGAAGGAGAGTACTCTAATAATGCTAATACTAGAAAGGAACGCGCCTATAAGGAAAAAGCTGCTCGCATTCCTAGCTAGGAGAAATTCGAAAAGTTGCGCATTAAGTTTTATACTAGTGTTAGCCATAAGCGAGCTACTCTCTAAAAGACCGATAAGTATAAGGTAATAAGCGAGGATACTAAAAAGAAGAAGCTTATAGACGTAAAAACCAAAGAGATATAAAGATTATAAGCTTATTACTATAATAGTCCTATAGTTGTCTTATAATAGTCTAACATTTTATAGCTGCGCATTAGACTAATATTTTAAGGATTATAGGCTATCTTCATCTAAAGCTATCCTATCTTTACCTATACCGTCCTCGCCTACTCTACTATTACCTACTCTAGCCGCTACTACTAGAGTCGATAGCTACACTCTTGCGAATGCCTTATAGTAACTCTCTATAACTAAAACTACATCTAAGGGCATCCGCGTTAGTAACTACCTTATCCCCTTTAGCCTTCTATAACACTACGATGTCTAGGTCGATAATAATGATCCTAAATAGGAAGACTTATATAACAACGTTACTTTAGATCTTCCTATAGATGCTACTATCGACAAAGACGAGTACAACGACCTAAACGCTAGTGCTCTTATAACTAAACTCTTAAACTAGAGCTAGAAAATGTCTTAAGGCCGCTTACTATACCTAGGCATCTAGACCGCC
>NW_021941102.1:0-2951 GCF_000721785.1 Aureobasidium pullulans EXF-150
CTACTTCTACTTCTACTTCTACTTCTACTTCTACTTCTACTTCTACTTATACTTCTACTTCTACTTCTACTTTATAACTATTACCTCTCTCTCGCCGACGTCTAGTTAATAGTCTTAGTAGTGTTTATATAGCGCTTTATTTTCTTCTACATTACTAACCCTTTTGCCTTTACTGTTCTTACGTACGCTAGAGCATCTTCTCGAGCACACTCTAGCGCCCCTAACATACTTAGAATCCTTTCGCCTTTACCGTTCCTATGTACGCTAGAGTAGTCTCTTAAGTATATAGTCCGGCGCCCTTAGCATACTTAGTCTATTCCCTTTATAGGTCGGCGCTATCCTTCCCGATTGTTTACTGCTAATTACATTAGGCGCATCGCTATCTGTTCGTCTATTAAACTTCTCGCTTTACTATTATGTTTTAAAACATACCTAGTTTAATCCCTTTATAAGTCGGCGTCATCCTTCCCGATTGTTTACTACTAATTACATTAGTCGCATCGCTATCTATTTGTCTATCAAACTCCTCGCTTTACTGTTATGTTCTAAAGTAGCCTATAGATTACACTCTTACTATAGCCGCCTAGTTACCTACGAGCCCTACCGCCGTAGGCGGCTTTTTAAAGGATCGCGTTAAGACCTTTACGAGAGTTGCTATTAAGGATATTATATCTAAAGGCATCTCTAGATTCTCTATAACTTTTGCTAAAGCCTACTTTAACCTTAACAACGCTTAATTCGAGTTAGTTATGTTATACATTAAAGACTAGTTTTAATCTAAGCTATGTTTTACGTCGATGACGGAAAGTACTAGGATCGGCAACAAATAGATCTAAGGCCGTATAAACATTTAGGCTAAACTCTTAAACATAGCCTTAATCGGTAGCGCTAACCCGCCTTACTAGGCTGTTTAGTTAATTAATTAGCGCCCCCTCGACTATAACCTACCTGCCTAGTTCGACCCTTTAGATTTCTAGAAGAGTAACGTTAATAACTTGTATAAGAACACCGCCATTTAGCTCTTAATTACGCTTGCCTACCGCCGTAACAAGACTAAGCGTAAACGCGAGGAGGCCGTAGATGCTAAAGAGCAAGAACAATATAACCGACCTTCTAAGGCATACCGTCTACACCTACGTAGTCTAAGTCTATACCTAAGCCGTAATCGCAGTCGTAGCCGAAGCCGTACTTGCCGCGCTAGCACGGCTTCTCTAGCTAGACACATCGACTATCTAGAGTTTATAGACCCTACCGACATTAAGGACATGTCGATCATTTTAACTAAGGTTATCTCTACCCCTAGTAATCCTAGTGATTTAGACTTCGAGGGTTCTTCGGCCGGCTTTAACGTCTTTAGAATGCCTATTCCTCTAAGCAGATTTAACTAAAGCAATTTAGCTAACTTTAGTAATAACTTTAATGAAGAACGCTTCTAAACCTAGGTATCTACGTTTACTAGAGCTCGCGTTCCTAAGGCTAGGTATAAGCTTACCGATTAATTTGCTGTAGGCTTCTAGGACCCTTCTAGTAAGACATAGAGTTAGATTTACTCCGATCCTCTCTTAGTGAACATTAGCTACATTACCTAGGCCTATAAGCGCGCGGATGCTAACTATAACGGCATTATTCTCTTTGTCGCTTAGGATACGGACATCCTTAAGCGACTCCTATCTAGCCTCCTCTATAGCTATGTCCCTTTTAATACGGACTTATAGACTTAACATTTCCCCCTTAAAGGTAGCACCCCCCCTATAAGTCTAACCCCTTAGGTCGGACCTAGTTAGAAGAGTAAACCTAAACTGCTCTAGCATGCTAAAAGGCCGTCTTTAGTTTCTAACGATCTTATAAACGTAGACTAGACTAGTGCGGTAGTGTCTACTAGACACTATCTACACATAAGAGAGGCTCTACTCCGTTTATAGGAGCTAGTAGTCTCTAAGACTCCTACTATCTATAGTATTAGGCCCGTAGGGAGTGGTCGCAAATTTACCTCTATCCTTTATAAGTAGTTATCTTCTAGTGCTTATAAAAACGTCGACTCCGTATCTAGATCTACACTTACTAGCGCTCTCTTCGGACAAGACAAACTTGCCTATATAACTGCGTTGTCCTAGTAGCTTGCCTGTTAGATAGTCGGTTTTAATCTAGAGCATTAGAATCCCGACTCTAGCGTTTTCCTCGAGAAATAGAGTAGGGAGTTCTATCTCCTGTCCTATTAGTTCTTTAGTACTACATTCTATCTTTGCATCCTACTTTCTAGAGGCCTTTAGACGATTCTTAGCTATACGATAGGAGTTAGTAAGACGCCTATCTCTATTAGAATCTTTAAGGTACTACGAGCCTTCTAATAGAGCTATTTATCTAAGTCTACCGACGAGTATATAAATCCGTATACGCTATTTAAGTAAGCCCCGACTAAGACGATTAAGCAATGCTAAGAGCGATTAACTAAAGAGAAGCCTAAGGACTAAGAATAGGATCTTCGAGTTAGTGCTAGACTATTCTTAGTAGTACCGCCCCCCCTTATAATCTAAGCATAGTGTAGATCTTTAAACAAGTTTTCTCCCTTAACTCTAGTAATAGTCGCATCTACCAAGATTTTAGAAAGGAAGACTAAAACTGATTATAGCGATTACGTCTTAAGCTTTCGCTCTAAACTCCCTTCTAGGTTTTAGCTAGCCTTACCGCTTCGCGTTAGCTAGTTCTAAAGCAATGCTAAATTATCTATTATATAGATGCTCTAGAAATGGAAGGACTTGCGCTATAAGAGAAAGNTGTAGCGAGAACATAGGCAAGAGGAATAGTACCTATAGTGTTCTACTNCCGTCGTTATCTNTACNGCTAGAAACCTTTTATCGCGCATTAGGCTAACGGATTATAGCACCGATAAGACCCTAGTAGGTGTTAAGCCTAACGATTCCGAGCGTTTAATCGATACCGAATTTAGCTAT
>NW_021941103.1:0-2932 GCF_000721785.1 Aureobasidium pullulans EXF-150
CTTTCGTAGCCTTACCTCCTTAATCGCGTATATAACTAGGATAGCTAGGATTACTAGGGCAACTTAGGTAATAGATATTAACTAAGTATCTAAGAAAGAGTATCTCTATAAGTAAAGTTTTGCCCTACTCTAGATAGAAGGAAGGTATACGCTCTATAAGGATTAATTATAATAGAGAGTAGAGGTAAAAGGGATAAATAGATAAAGAGGTAAAGAAGCTTAAGATAGATTAGAATTAGAATATAGGTAGAATAGAAGAAAGGAAGGAAGGAAGGAAAGATAAAGAAGTAGGAAAGAAAGACTACATTTTATACCTATAAGATAGACGCGAAAAGTACGCGTAAGGTTTAGAGTAGTAAAGATTTAGCCCCTACTTTAGAAGGTAGGGACAAGATTATAGTATTAGTCTATCTTTTAATAGGTGCTTAGAACTCCTACCTATATTTAAAGATAAGAGAGTACTATAAAGATAGGGTAAGGAGATGTTATAGGGTCTAGGGATTTATAGGACCTTAAAAATGCTAGAAATAGTAATTTATAGAGAGTAGGTCATTAAAGTAAAGTTTTTCTACTACAAAAAAAGAGCTAGGGTACTGCCCCGTTTTGCATAATACCTAGTACTATAGTCTAAGCTCCTAACTAGCTAAACCCTATACGCTTCTATACTTGCTATAGACTAAGTGTTATAGAGAAGGCTCCTTTTTCATACCTAGTTAATCTCCACTTCTTAAGACTCTCTATTAAACTATATTAAAGATTTAAGATAGAGTAACTTTCTAATATAGAAGCATAGGTTTCTCTAGGTGCTTAGTTAACTTTCCTTAGAAATAAACTAGTAGTAACAATATACTCTACTAGTCCCTATAGATATACAATCTTCGAAGAAAAAGAGAGCTTAATTAGAATCTATAGTAATAATGTTTTCTTCGTTTAAGAGGTTAGAAAGTTTAATAGAATTAAGGATAAGGGGGCTAAGGGGAGCCGCTATAGAAGAGTGTCTAGGTTACTTATGTAACTAAACTAGAGATTAGATATTATAATCTACTAAAAACCTAAAGATAATACGCTAGCTAAATGCTCTCTAAGAGATCTAACTAGAGCCCTAGGGTCTACTCTTAATCATTAAGAGTCGAGACTATCCTATTATTATCTCTTTAGTGTAGTCTTAGTAGAATCTAGTAGACTATCTACTAGATTTCGCTAAGACTCTCTTATAAAATAGAGGCCTCCCCTCTATTTTCCTTTTTCCTTTTTTCCCTCCTCTTAGGTAAAGCTTAGAATAAGAATAAGAAAAGCTAAGCGAGGATAGAAAAGAAATAGAATATAAAAAATAAAATAGAAATCTTAGGAAAAAAGTGTAGATAGTTTCTCTAGAGCTCTTGCTAGCTCTAGGTCTCTACTATTTACTTTAACTATAGGGTGCACGATTTAACTACATCTTTAAACTTAAGTAAGTCCTATTAGTTAAAGTGAATAGGGGCCTTAACACCTTATAGGATACAATATAAGATTAAGTCTTACCTAGGGAACTGCCCCCTAAAGCCCTACTACTATAATCGAAAATCTTAAAGTGCAAAATGAATCGACACTACTAAGAGTCGAACCATAGTCCCTTAATACTAATGAATCTAGAGACCTAATAGGTTAGTTACTAACTACTACGCTAACCCTAGTAATAGCAAAAGAATGGACTTAGACCTTTTACTTATACGCTTATAGAGGTAAAGATAAGGTTTACGTATAACGACGTAACGTAGACGTAATTATACGTACCGATTCGTAATATAGGCATAGTTAACGGGTCTAGACGTAATTCTAGGGAGTGTCTAACTAGATTAACGTATTATTACGTAATAGGAACGTAATTCGACGTAGTAGGACGTAACGGAGACGTAATAGGACGTAATAGGACGTAATAGGACGTAATAGGACTTAATAGGATGTAATAGGACTTAATAGAGACTTAATAGAGACTTAATAGAGACCTAACGGATACTTAATTAGACGTAATAGAGGTCTAAGGGACATAGTAAAGCGTAATCTAAGTCCTAATGTATTTTAGTAGGGTTATAGGTAACACTAAAGGTGTTTAACGTTCCGAGGGGTATCGGTTATAGGAGTCTTCTATAAGGTCGATATATAAGGTTAGGTGTAGCTAACCTATAGATCCTAGGGGGCAGCTCTAGCGGTCTAGGGGGGATACGTCTAGGATTTTAACCCCTATCTATAATGTTACGAACGAACGGGGTCCGTTCCTTTAAATTTTGGTAGGGCTTAGCGCACCCTAGACCCTAGGCTCCGACCTAGTTTGTTTGCTTTTAAGACCCCATTCCTTTAACCTAAATATGTAGATTTTTATCTAAAAAAATTCCTAGCATGCATTTTGAACAAATTCGCTAGTGCCATTTTGATATCGGATCTAAATAGTTAGTAGAACGTAGACAATAAATATACTATATAAACTTAACGTTCGTCTTGCGCATTAACCATTACCGCTATCTGCCTGCACATCCCTACCTAACAGCTCCGGGCGCATAAATAAACGACCGCGTCCTTACACCTTTGTTGTTGCTTCCTAACTTAACAACTAATAAAAAAACTCGCAAACTAGCCTAACAATTAAGATCGAAATAGCGACAATGGATTCTAATCTAAAATATAATGCAAAGCTAAAGAGTAGCATTTTGAAAAGCATTCTTAAGAGCAAAAGCATTAAGACGTTTCTAAGCTAGCCTAACGACTAGAGAGCAAATGTCTATAAAAAAATGCTTACATCCTAGGCATAGGTTCGGATAGGACCTAAGGCCGATCTCGACGCGTACCCTCTTATACTAGACACCTTCTATCTCTACGGTCCTAATGTAGAAGATGTTTTAGGTAATGCCGACCTTATTAGTGAGGTAAGGGAGTCTTTCTAGAGCACAAATGCGTT
>NW_021941104.1:0-2902 GCF_000721785.1 Aureobasidium pullulans EXF-150
GTAAGGTTTCTTACTTAGTTAAATAGGTAGGATAGTCGGAGGACTATAATTAGTAGCTACCTAAGTTAGAGTTAGCGTACGCGGATAGACTTACGAAGGTATATAAGGCTATAAAGGGGAGGAGAAGTAGAATATAGAGATAATAAATTTTAACTTTGCTACCTAGAGAAGTCGCTCCGTATAGGAGCCCGACTATAGGGACTAGAACTTTCTAACCCCTTCGAGATAAGACTAGTAGAGGCTCTTAATCTCTTACATAAAGCGCGAAGAGAATAAGAGGATCTCTACTAAGCGAGGTTAGGGCGTACTAGGTACGTACCTAATAAGTAGGTCTAAAGACCTACTCCTTAGAGTAGTCGTTATCTAAGTAGCCCCCGATAGAGTCGAGCTCTATTAGAGAGATACTAGTAGGGCTAGAGCTATAACGAGGGGGGCGACCCTATCTACTACTACTACTATAGGAACGACTATAAGAACGGCGCTCGTAAGGAGTAGCTACCGCCTCGAGGGCGTAGCGCATACGCTACGACTTAATTAAGGCCTTACGGCGTATAATCTCGTCTATAGTTATATTATAGTAGAACATACGAGGGACGGCAATGTCGCTAACGCGCTAGGTCGATAAGTTACTATACTAACGGTAATAGTTATAGAACTTAAGTAGGGTACGCTAGACGATAAGCTTATAGGTACGTAGGTACGACGACTAGTAGTGCTTAGCGAGGAGTAAGGTGTCCTTAGTACGTACGACGTCGTTAAAGTATAGGGTTAAGATAGCATATAGAGGGATACACTTATAATGGTTACTAGCGTAGCGCTAGTATACCTTAGATATGCTAGGCTCGTATAAAGCGTTATAAGTATCTAAGAAATATGTTAGCGTATGCGTATCGTATAAGGGTAGCACTAGGAACTTACTAATCTTAGTAGCCTTTAGGTGCTAAGTATAGCGAAAGCATATAAAATCCTAGAGGACCTTAATAGTACTAACGGCGTAACTAGCTAGGAAGTTTAGTAAGGGCGAGCGTAAGTAGGAAGGTAAGCGTAGGTCGAAGATAGGCGGGTCGCCGTAGGATAGACGGTAGCTACGCTCTATAGCGCGACGTTCCTCCTTAACTAGCTCCTTAGCATTAATAAGGCGCTTAGCCTTAGTAGCGGCCTCGAAGTCGCGACGACGGCGTTCGCGCTCCTCTAGACTAACTACGTAAGGGTAACGAGTATAGTTAGCTAGCGAGATATACTCGGGCGTATAGGTTTAGGTAGCGTTACGACCGCGGCTAATAGAGTCGAGATAAGGAGAGCGACGGCGTAGAAGATCGTACTTACGCTAGTTTCTCTCTAGGGTAGTAAGGCGGTCCTCCTCTATAGCGCGGTTAGCGCGTCTACGAGTATTAAGGTCATTAGTAGGACTAGGGCGAACGTAGGGCGAGCTAGCGTTTAAGGTAAGGTTAACTAGTCTACTAGCACCTCTAGACATTAGGGTAGGGTCCTCCTTATTATAAGAGGTAGGTATATAGCGTACGCTAGGTAAGGTAGCTAAGAGCTCCTTAAGGCGGCGGCGTAGGGTAGTAAGCTACTCCTTAAGGGGAGTCTTATCGAAACGTACGCTACGAGAGGTATAAGCTAAGCTAGAAGTAGGCTTAGCGCGACTACGACGGGTAGGGGTAACTAAGTCCTAAAAGGGGGATAAGGAGCGCTTAGCGCGACGGCGGCGCGAAGTAGAGCTACTACTAAAGTCAGGTTAGCGAGGGTAGGATAGAGTAAGTAACTCCTTACGTATACGGTATATACGCTTAGCAGATACTATAAGAGCGCCGTTTAGTAGGGCATTAGGAGAGGTATAGATAGATATAGGGGCCTTATAACGACGGCGGTACTAGGATCTAGGACTAGGGAACGGATTATATAGAGTACTAGGCTTATAGCGAGAGCTAAAACCGTACGCGCTGCTAGTAGAGCGCGTATAAAGGGGGCGACGAGGTATAAGGAAGGCAATTGTCTTAGATACGCCCTTATAGCGAGCCTCTTCTTTACGTAGATAAGCTACGGACTCGCGCTCGAAGCGAGTAAGATCTAAGTTCGACATAGTATAATCTATCTACTAGAAAGTTAGTACGAGGTGCGTAAGCGACTTATAGAGTAAGCCTATTAGAGGAGGGGATAAGTAAGGTTAATACGTATACCGCGCGTATACTACGCGTATACAGTTATAATAAAAACAATTCCGTAAGCGGAAAAAAGTCGAAACTATTAAACATATACTAAGCGTAAGCGGCGTATATTTAGGAAAGGATAAGCAGTATTAGGAAGGGTTACTTACTAGAGGTGTTAGGGCTACTAAGCAGATGTTACGAAGCTAATAGGAGGAAGAATTACTAGCGTAATTTAAAATTCTATATATTATGCTATAGTATAGACTACTAAGACAATAGCGTTATTATTATAACGCTAGGGCGTACTCTAGTAAAGCCTAGGGTAGCGAGCCTGTACGTAACGTATATACGATACGACAATTTTACGAATTCCGGCTATACGCGACGCGACGCTAGATTTAGGAGTAAGTAAAGTAGACGCTACTCCCCCTATACGAGCCCCCTATAAGCCGTATATAAGGTAACTATAAATAAAGTATATATTACGTACTATACGCTAGCTATATATAGTATACCGACTATTAGCCTCTCGGTTATAGACAACCGTATAGAGGAGGGGATAATTGTTACTAGAAAGGCTAGGGTAGCCTCTACGACGAAGCCTAAGCCTCTAAGCGAGGCTTAGCATATATAAGTATATCTTTACTTTCGAAGACACTAATACTTAGGGCATCGATTAGTCTTTACTATTAGTAACTATATTACTAGTAGGACTTTATACGTTACTATATACCTTTATACTCTTATAA
>NW_021941105.1:0-2885 GCF_000721785.1 Aureobasidium pullulans EXF-150
AGAAGAAGAGAGAGAGAGAGAGAAAGAGGGAGTCTAAGGACGATAATAGGAAAGGTAATAATAATAAGAAGAAAAAGATAAGATAGAAGAAACTACTAAGGCTAATAGTAATAATGACCTTCTTTCTCTTACTAAAGATTAGAGTATAGCTTAGGTTAGGTAACCTCCCTTATTATCGCTATTATTTATACCTTCGTCGTCTACTAGCAATAAAGATAGTAGTATAGACTAAGACACTACTACGGCTACTACTATAACTAATATTAATACTACTACTACTACCTTGCCTCTATTAGAAGACTATATATAGGATAGATGTCTCTCTTAGCTAAGCCTAGCTCTAGCGATCAAAAGAGAGAAAAAGGTTATAACTATTAGTAATAGAAATGGAGAGAAGCTAAGGTAGTAATAGCGTAAGAGAGAGGCCTAGGCTAGAAAGTCTAAGACTAAGGAAATGCGATAGTAATAGTAGTAAAGTGTTATTAATAGTAGTAATAATAATAATAATGATAATAATAACAATAATAATAATAATAGTAACGACGACGACGATAATAGTAACGATAACGACGATAATAGTAATAATAATAACGACCTAGTTAACATTAATCGAGCAAAATCGATAACTTATAGAAAACGTAAATAACCTTCTCTACGCCCTTATAATATAAGAAGTAGTAAGAGGTAACGCCTTACTATAGCGATCTCTTTATCTTTACTAGCCTCTAGAGAAGATAGCTAGGACGTTTTAGTAGTATAAACCTCTAGTACCAACATATTGTCGTCGCTCCTAGGTAAATCGCCTCTCTTATAGAAGATAGGGTAGAGGGTAGCGTATAGGGTAAGCCTAATCTAGAGTAAGGCTAAGCGCTACCTACGTAAGCGCCTTCTTTACGACGATAACCTAGTAACCTAGGCGACACTAGAAGAAAAGCTAGACCTTATAGTAGATACGGCTCTAGCTATAGGCTCGGTCGCTACTATCCTACTATAGCTAGACCTCCTTAGCAACATGCGGACTAACTACTTTTGTCTAGACTAGAGTAACCCTTACGCGATATTCCGCTAGAAACAGTATAGGACCTAGACCTAGGCTATAGCTCTAACGTAGTATAAGGGTAAGAGTAAGAGGTTCGAAGACCTGCTACTAGTAGCCGAGCTACTTATATACCTTTACGACGAACCTACCTATATATAGATCTTTAGGTAATTATATGCTTAAGCTCTAAAAGACGAAGCTAAAGAAAACGTTAATGCTTACCTATATTAGTTTAATCTCGCCTACCTATTAGAGACATATAATAATGTAGAAAAGTAGTATAATACTACTACTACTACTTCCTTTACTAGAGTAGCTAGTTCTATACCTATCGTTGCCCTAGGCGTAAACCTACGTAGACGATAGTAGACTATTAAGAAAGCTCTATTTGTCTACCTCCGTGCTCGCTATCGAGGGATTATAGATGCCTAGACTAATCCTAAGACTAAGAAGGAGTTCTAAAAGTTCACTACTAAGCTTTCGAGTAGGAGGAAGTAGGAGACGATAGCAAGTAGATTAGGTCCTAGGGCTTTCCTACTTATGCCGACTTCTCTAATCCTATAATCATTTATTAAATAGAAGCTTAGTAACAGCTAATTAGACGCCTAGCTAGACCTAATTAAGTACATAAAACCCTAGGTTCTAGATATAGTAAAGGTAGCGCTAGTTAACGTTAGACTAATAGTTATCTTTAATAGTAAGCACCTATACGACTACCTTCAAATTAAGAGGTATAATAGACGCGAGATCGAAGACAAACATCTCTACTAAACTAATAGTTAGAGAAGACTATTTAATAAAGAAGGGGACGATAGGGTAGTAACTAAGTATAATTCTAGACTTAAGACGATAGAAGATATACCGTCGTACTAGCACGAAGAAGTAGAGGTAGACTAAGCTCTACGACCACTATAGATGCTACTAACTAGCGACCCTTAGCTAACCCTTATACCCTATACTAGGATAGTAGACCTTAACCCTAAAGCTAAAGCGGTCTATACTAAGGATCGATGTTTTAGATAGATATAGCCTACTTATACGGATATAGAAGGGAATAGAGTAAAAGAACTAAAGACGTAGCTCCCCTAGGGTCGAAAGGACGCTAGACCTAATCCTTATATTATTACTATACGATATTCGAAAGACTAGAATTAGGCCTAGCGTGCCTTCTAGAGATGTACCCTATTACTAAGCGGACGCTAAACCTAATCCTTATATTATTACTATACAATATTTGAGAGACTAGAATTAGGCCTAGCGTGCCTTCTAGAGATATACCCTATTACTAAGTAGACGCTAAACCTAATCCTTACATTGTTGCTATATGATATTCGAGAGACTAGAATCGGGCCTAGCGTACCTTTTAGAAATGTACCCTATTACTAAGTAGACGCTAGACCCGATCCTTACATTATTACTATATAATATTCGAAAGACTAGAATTAGGCCTAGCGTAGCTCGGTCCGCTAGTACTAAGACTTTGACGGACCCTACATATTATATGTATTTTAGAATGTAATTAGGGCTTGTTTATAAGACTATAGACATTACCTTTACCTCTAGTATACTACTCTTATTATCTTCTTACCCTTCTACTATACTACTCTTTACTATCTACTATAGTCTTCTCTTATAGTATCTATAAGGGAGAGAAGCGAGCTTATTACATCGACCTTTAGCATAAAGGCTACTTTAAATGCGCCTCTTAAGGCTACGAGTACTATCTTAATCCTAATCTTAACATAATGTTAAAGATTAACTATAAGCTTAACTACTAACTAGGCATATTAGACATGTTTCGAGGGGGTCGCGACTAGGGACACTACGAGATTCCTAAAGGTCTTAC
>NW_021941106.1:0-2791 GCF_000721785.1 Aureobasidium pullulans EXF-150
ACGTCTACGTTACGTCGTTATACGTAAACCCTATCTTTACCTCTATAAGCGTATAAGTAAAAGGTCTAGGTCCATTCTTTTGCTATTACTAGGGTTAGCGTAGTAGTTAGTAACTAACTTGTTAGGTCTCTAGATTCATTAGTATTAAGGGACTATAGTTCGACTCTTAGCGGTATCGATTCATTTCGTACTTTAAGATTTTCGATCGTAGTAGTAGGGCTTTAGGGGGTAGTTCCCTAGGTAAGACTTAATCTTATATTGCATCCTATAGGGTGTTAAGGCCCCTATTCACTTTAACTAATAGGACTTGCTTAAGTTTAAAGATGTAGTTAAATCATACACCCTATAGTTAAAGTAAACGGTAGAGACCTAGAGCTAGCGGGAGCTCTAGGGAAACTATCTACACTTTTTTCCTAAGATTTCTATTTTATTTTTTATATTCTATTTCTTTTCTATCCTTGCTTAGCTTTTCTTATTCTTATTCTAAGCTTTACCTAAGAGAAGGGAAAAAAGGAAAAAGGAAAATAGAGGGGAGGCCTCTATTTCGTAAGAGAGTCTTAGCGAAATCTAGCGAATAGTCTACTAGATTCTACTAAGACTACACTAAAGAGATAATAATAGGATGGTCTCGACTCTTAACGATTAAGAGCGGACCCTAGGGCTCTAGTTAGATCTCTTAGAGAGCATTTAGCTAGCGTATTATCTTTAGGTTTCTAGTAGATTATAATATCTAATCTCTAGTTTAGTTACATAGGTAACCTAGACACTCTTCTATAGCGGCCCCCCTTAGCCCCCTTATCCTTAATTCTATTAAACTTTCTAACCTCTTAAATAAAGAAAACATTATTACTATAGATTCTAATTAAGCTCTCTTTTTCTTTAGAGATCGTATATCTATAGGGACTAGTAGAGTATATCGTTACTACTAGTTTATTTCTAAGGAAAGTTAACTAGGTACCTAGAGAAACCTATACTTCTATATTAGAAAGTTACCCTATCTTAAATTTTTGACATAGTTCGATAGAGAGTCCTAAGAAGTAGAGAGTAACTAGGTATAAAAAAGGAGCCTTCTCTATAATACTTAGTCTATAGCGAGTATAGAAGCGTATAGGGTTTAGCTAGTCGGGAGCTTAGACTATAGTGCTAGGTGTTATACAAAATAGGGCAGTACCTTAGCTCTTTTTTTATAGTAGAAAAACTTTACTTTAACGACCTGCTCTCTATAAATTGCTATTTCTAGCATTTTTAAGGTCCTATAAATCCCTAGACCCTACGACATCTCCCTGCCCTATCTTTATAGTACTCTCTTATCTTTAAATATAGGTAGGAGTTCTAAGCACCTATCGAAAGATAGACTAATACTATAGTCTTATCCTTACCTTCCGAAGTAGGGGCTAAATCTTTACTACTCTAAACCTTACGCGTACTTTTCGCGTCTATCTTATAGGTATAAAATATAGTCTTTCTTTCCTACTTCTTTATCTTTCCTTTCTTCCTTCTTTCCTTCTATTCTACCTATATTCTAATTCTAATCTATCTTAAGCTTCTCTACCTCTTTACCTATTTATCTCTTTTACCTTTACTCTCTATTATAATCGATCCTTATAGAGCATATGCCTTCCTTCTATTTAGAGTAGGGCAAAACTTTACTTATAGAGGTACTCTTCCTTAGATACTTAGTCGACATTTGTTACCTAAGTTGCCCTAGCAATCCTAGCTATCCTAGTTATATACGCGATTAAGGAGGTAAGGCTATAAAAGCGGGAGGGACTTAGAGAGTATAGAAGTGTTGTAAGTACGTAGGCAAGGAACGACTACTAGGTTCGAAGTGTTCTAACGTTAGTAACACTAGGTATATCGACTTAGCTAAGATTAGTCTCGATCTAGACGTCTTCTATAGTATTATCGAAGAGATATATACTAAACTAACTAAGACTAGCTAAGAGTAGGTAGGACTAAACTAGTTCTAATTACGAAAGCTAGGTTCTAGTACTGTTCCTACTACACCCCTCGTCGCTACTAGTACTACTCCTACTATACCCTTCGTTACTACTAGTACTACTCCTACTATACCCCTCGTCGCTACTAGTACTACTCCTACTACACCCCTCGTCGCTACTAGTACTACTCCTACTATACCCCTCGTCGCTACTAGTGCTACTCCTACTATACCTATCGTTGCTATAACTACTGCCGCTTCTTTTACCCTTCCTACCTTAACTAGTACTACCTTCGTAACCTCCTCTACTATTACCTCTACTACCCTAATCTTAGAAAGACTAAGCGTACCCGTCCGTACGCCTACGCTACTACTCTTACCGCCTACTATACTAGTTTAATACTAAGAGGCTTATCTCTCTAGAGATAAGAGACTTACCCCTATTATCGAAAGTTTACTAGACCTACCTATATATTAATCGATTAGGGAGGAAGGTTCTATTACTACTAGTAACAAAAAGAGAAAGTTTATTAGAGGGACGACGTCTAATAATAGTAACTAATAATAGAGATAACGAGACGAAGAACAATACTTTACTAACTCTAAGCTATCGTAGTTCTTAAAGTCTACTAAAGCCTAGCTATTACGAGCAGCTTACTATATAAAGGTATACTATAAGCGGCACTTATAGCATTATAATAGTTCGAGGACGCTATCTCCTCTACCTCCGTTACCTTTTGCTATCCTTTCTACCTTACTACTATCTATAACATTAAAAGAAGCTATCCTGCTCGACAGCCCGTCATTATCGTCGATACTACTACCTTCTCTAATCTCTAAAACCTACTATAC
>NW_021941107.1:0-2767 GCF_000721785.1 Aureobasidium pullulans EXF-150
AGACATTCCGGATTAATTAATCCTCGATGTTACTACTATAAGTATAGTAGGTTTTAGAGATTAGAGAAGGTAGTAGTATCGACGATAATGACGGGCCGTCGAGCGGGATAGCTTCTTTCGATGTCGTAGACGGCGGTAAGGTAGAAAGGATAGCGAAAGGTAACGGAGGTAGAGGAGATAGCGTCCTCGAACTATTATAATGCCGTAAGTGCCGCTTACGGTATGCCTTTATGTAGTAAGCTGCTCGTAATAGCTAGGCTTTAGTAGACTTTAAGAACTACGATAGCTTAGAGTCGGCAAAGTATCGTTCTTCGTCTTGTTGTCTCTATTATTAGTTACTATTATTAGACGTCGTCCCTCTAATAAACTTTCTCTTTTTGTTGCTAGTAGCGATAGAACCTTCCTCCCTAATCGATTAATGTACAGGTAGGTCTAGTGAACTTTCGATAATAGGGGTAGGTCTCTTATCTCTAGAGAGATAAGCCTCTTAGTATTTAACTAGTATAGCGGGCGGTAAGAGCGGCAGCGTAGGCGCACGGACGGGTACGCTTAGTCTTTCTAAGATTAGGGCGGCGGAGGTAATAGCGGAGGAGGTTACGAAGGCAGTACTAGTTAAGGTAGGAAGAGTAAAAGAAGCAGCGGTAGTTATAGCAACGATAGGTGTAGTAGGAGTAGCACTAGTAGCGACGAGGGGTGTAGTAGGAGTAGTACTAGTAGCGACGAGGGGTATAGCGGGAGTAGTACTAGCAGCGACGAGGGGTGTAGTAGGAACGGCACTAGAACCTAGCTTTTATGATTAGAACCGGTTTAGTCCTACCTACTCTTAGCCGGTCTCGGTCAGTTTAGCATATATCTCTTCGACAACACCGTAGAAGACGTCTAGATCGAGACCGATCTTAGCTAAGTCGATGTACCTAGTATTACTAACATTAGAACACTTCGAACCTAGCAGTCGTTCCTTACCTACGTACTTACAACACTTCTATACTCTCTAAGTCCCCCTTGCTTTCGTAGCCTTGCCTCCTTAATCGCGTATATAACCGAGATAGCTAGGATTACTAGGGCAACTCGGGTAACGGATGTCGACTAAGTGTCTAAGGAAGAGTACCTCTACGAGTAAAGTTTTGCCCTACTCTAGATAGAAGGAAGGCATACGCTCTATAAGGATCGATTATAATAGAGAGCAGAGGTAAAAGGGATAAATAGGTAAAGAGGTAAAGAAGCTTAAGACGGATCGAAATCGGAATGTAGGTAGAATAGAAGGAAGGAAGGAAGGAAGGAAAGATAAAGAAGTAGGAAAGAAAGACCGCATTTTATACCTATAAGATGGACGCGAAAAGTACGCGTAAGGTTTAGAGTAGTAAAGATTAAGCCCCTACTTTAGAAGGTAGGGACAAGATTATAGTATTAGTCCGTCTTTCGATAGGTGCTTAGAACTCCTACCTATGTTTAAAGATAAGAGAGTACTATAAAGATAGGGTAGGGAGATGTCGCGGGGTCTAGGGATTTATAGGACCTTAAAAATGCTAGAAATAGCAATTTGCGAAGAGTAGGTCGTCGAAGTAAAGTTTTTCTAACTACGAAAAAAGAGCTAGGGTACCGCCTCGTTTTGCATAACACCTAGCACTATAGTCTAAGCTCCCGACCGGCTAAACCCTATACGCTTCTACACTCGCTATAGACTAAGTGTTATAGAGAAGGCTCCTTTTTTATACCTAGTTAATCTCTACTTCTTAAGACTCTCTATCGAACCGTATTAAAAATTTGAGATAGGGTAACTTTCTAACATAGAAGCATAGGTTTCTCTAGGTGCCTAGTTAACTTTCCTCGGAAACAAACCGGTAGTAACGATATACTCTGCTAGTCCCTATAGATGTACGATCTCTAAAGAAAAAGAGAGCTCGATCGAAATCTATAGTAATAATGTTTTCTTTATCTAAGAGGTTAGAAAGTTCGATAGAATTAAGGATAAGGGGGCTAAGGGGGGCCGCTATAGAAGAGTGTCTAGGTTACCCGTACAACTAAACTAGAGATCGGATATTATAACCTACTAAAAACCTAAAGACAATATGCTAGCTAAATGCTCTCTAAGAGATCTAACCAGAGCCCTAGGGTCCGCTCTTAATCGTTAAGAGTCGAGACTATCCTATTATCATCTCTTTAGTGCGGTCTTAGTAGAATCTAGTAGACTATCCGCTAGATTTCGCTAAGACTCTCTCGTAAAATAGAGGCCTCCCCTCTATCTTCCTTTTTCCTTTTTTCCCTCCTCTTAGGTAAAGCTTAGAATAAGAATGAGAAAAGCTAAGCGAGGACGAAAAAGAAACAGAATACAAAAAACAAAATAGAAATCTTAGGAAAAAAGTGCAGATAGTTTCCCTAGAGCTCCTACTAGCTCTAGGTCTCTACCGTTTACTTTAACTATAGGGTGTACGATTTAACTGCATCTTTAAACTTAAGCAAGTCCTATTAGTTAAAGTGAATAGGGGCCTTAACACCCCGTAGGATGCGACACAAGATTAAGTCTTACTTAGGGAACTACCCCCCGAAGCCCTACTACTACGATCGAAAATCTTAAAGTGCGAAATAAATTGACACCGCCGAGAGTCGAACTATAGTCCCTTAATACTAATGAATCCGGAGACCTAACAGGTTAGTTACTAACTACTATACTAACCCTAGTAATAGCAAAAGAATGGACCTAGACCTTTTACTTATACGCTTATAGAGGTAAAGATAGGGTTTACGTATAACGACGTAACGTAGACGT
>NW_021941108.1:0-2733 GCF_000721785.1 Aureobasidium pullulans EXF-150
TACTCTTTAATTTCGTTTACTATCTTAAGGCTAAAGAGGTCGTTTTAGAAGGCAATATGCTTATTTAGGGGGAGTTTAATTAAATTGTTAGAAGCAATATAACCTTTACTAGCGCAATCTAAGAGCAACTTTAAGACGCTAGCTATAACGGTCTAGTATTTAATAAAGCGAACTTTGCTATTGTTAAGGGTATATATCCCTTATATATAAGCTCTTAGACTATCCTAGCTAACATAAATAGGCTCGTCGAAGAGCTTATAAGGCGCTATAAGTAAAAGGATCTAAGCTAAAGCTATATATCTTCCTTAAGAGTAGGCTCCTAGACTATCCTAGCTAATATAAATAGGCTTGTCGAAGAGCTTATAAGGCGCTATAAGTAAAAGGATCTAAGCTAAAGTTAGTAGGAGTAGAGATAACTACTACTTAGGACTAAAGAAAGAAATAGATAGGTATTACTTAAAAATATAATAGTAATAGTAAAGAGGGCTTAGACCTCCCATTAGGACTAGTTAGGGTAGTATAGTATAGGGTCTTAGCATTACCCTATACTACCCCAAATGTTTAGGGAATTGCTAAGACCCTATACCATTAATTAGGGTAGGGTCTTAGCAATTCCCTAGAAGTCCTAAATGGTGTATAGTATGTATACATAGTTTTTTCTAGTCGAACAGGTAGAATAATAGCTTAGATAGCGCAAATAGAATAGTAGAAAGTGAAGTGTTCGAATAGGAGAGGTGAAGTTCTGTCTTAGCGTTGCTAGAGCTTAGGCCAAACTCTAAATCTCCGCATAGCGTCATTACTGTTAATTTTGATACGCGCGCGCTTCTAGAATAAACACAAATTACTACTACTACAATTTTTGGTACTACTATACTAGCTGCTACTACTATAGCCCTTAAACATTATGTCTACTGTATAACTCTAGATGCCTACTCTAGCCGTTACCCCCGTAACCCCCGTTGCTACTACTAGCTCCGCCGCCGCCCCCTCCTCCGCCGCTACTACTACTACTACTACTACGGGTAGACGTAAGAAGCGCTACTAGCCTAAGGGTATTAAGACTAAGGCCTAGACCCCCTAGTATAAGGCTAAGTTGGCCGCAGCCGCTACCGCCCTAGCTAAGGGCAAGAATCGTGTATATAAAGCGATACTATAGCTATATAGAACATAACTTTAGTATACTAACGATGTATAGTAGGTTATTAAGGGTCGTAAGGTCCCCGCCGCTAACGCTAATAAGAAGCGTCACCGCTTTAAGCCTAGTAGTAAGTAATATATAGTAGTAGTGTAGTAGTAGTGTAGTAGTAGCTAAATTGCATAGCCGTCGCTCTCCGCGAGATCCGCGCCTACTAGAAGACGACTAATCTCCTTATCCCTAAGGCCGCCTTCTAGAGACTCGTTCGCAAGGTCGCCTAGGTCTATAATAAGGACATTCGCTTCTAGGCAAGCGCTCTCCTCGCCGTCTAAGAGGCTACTAAGGCCTATATTATTAAGATTATAGGTCTTACTAACCTTGCTACTATCTACGGCAAGCGTAAGTCGTAGTAGTAGCGTAGTAGTAGCGTAGTAGTAGCTAATACATCTTAGGTGTCACTATCTAGTAGAGGGACATATAGTTCATTAGTACCTGCATCTTTAACTAGACTAACGAGAAGATTAGCTCTATGTAGTAGTAGGCCGCATAGGGCGTTTATAGTATTAATTAGATACTACTATTAGCAAGCTTGTTTTTAAACCCCTCTACTAATGCAAAGTCCTTTAACGTAACTATAACCCGCTTTATATGTATTGCTCCTATGTTTGCTATCTCGAAGTGTCGAGTTAGATAAGCCTTAGCCATTTCTTATAGAGCTTCGAATGCCTCTTTCTAGAACTAGTGATTATAGTTTAATACCTTAGAGCTAATCTCCTTAACTAATCGACAGAACGGCTGTCTTAGAATAACAAGGTTAAATAAGTTTATAACTGTAAGGTAGTAGATCTTATTATAGACACCATTAGCAACCTATAACCGGGTTTTAGTCTATTTTCGCGAACGGCTACTACGAGACGCTATAGTTGTTAGTATATAGTCATTAGGAAAGACTAGATAAACGTACTACTAGTAGTAGGAACTTTCGTTAGCTTCTAGATAACTTTGTAGGATGTAACTAAACATTGTAAGCTACTACTACGCTACTACTACGCTACTACTACACATTACTTACTCTATAGCCTATCCTTCGATTTCTTTATCTACTTCTTAGCCTAGGACTAATGATTTCTCGAAGACCTTTCTACTTATAGTGTAACTAGCTCGTTTAAATTAACTAATGTTTACGTCGGAGCTAGTACCTCTTATGTTAATAACTAGTTAGTAGTAGAGTTAAAAGGCTTAGTAGTAGTCCCTTCGGCTACAAATAACTCGTTATTTATGTCCTCGATCATTTAAGTAATAACATTGTTGTTATCGTCTTTATAGTTAGCATTACTAGGATCTTCGAAGTCGTTAAAGGGGTCCTATACGTTAGGCTAGTATTAAGAAGGCATAGTAGTAGATAAAACAAGAACAAAAGCTTACGTAGGGATAGGGCACCTTTTAAAGCCTAGGAGAAGAACGTTACGTAACATATTTGCTACTACTACGCTACTACTACGCTACTACTACAACTTAGTAGTAGACTCTCTTCCGCCTAGCCCTAGTAGGTCCCTCGTCGTCGCTAATATAGTGTAGCTTTATCGCCTGCTCAATCT
>NW_021941109.1:0-2730 GCF_000721785.1 Aureobasidium pullulans EXF-150
GGAGCAGCGTAAGACACATCGGCGCTAATAATAACGACGCTATTGTCGAGAATAGCCTCCTTTAAGGTAATAGGGCCGAAGACGGTGTTAGTAAAGCCGCCTAACGTAGCGTTAAACTTTATTAATACATTAGAGATGTACTAAGCCTAAGCCTTCTAAACATAGGCATACTAGACATACCGGGACGAGATACCGAGCTTACACTCGTAGTAGCGCTTAATCTTGCCGTATATAATGCTATTCTTGTTATAAAGGATAAACATTAAAAGCTAAGGTCTGCTTTTATGCTTATTACTAGCTAGCTAGAAGGCCTCTAAGATACCGAGCTTGCACTTATAGAGGCGTTTAATCTTGCCGTATATAATGCTGTTCTTGTCCTAAAGGATGAACATTAAAAGCTAAGGTCTGCTATTGTGCTTGTTACTAGCTAGCTAGAAGGCCTCCTACGCTAAACTAGCGGGATCGGCGTTCGAGGTAGCATAATAGGTAGAGGGGTCCCTATAGGTAGGAGGAAGAGTAGCACTATAGACGGCGTAGGTCTAGATAAAGGACTATAAGAATCTCTAAATAGTAGCCTTATCGGCCTACCTTCGAAGGGACACTACGCTAGGGAACAGCGTAAGACACATTAGCTCCGAAACCTAGATTAACGTCCTTATTCTATCTACGGCCGTCCTTACTAGCGAGGGTTGTTTATAAGGACATCGTTATAGAAGATTTTAATCTGCTTATTATCCTACTCCTCGAGCTTGTCCTCGCCCTTAATTAAGAAGTAGTGCTTTTCGAAGGTAATAATCTTAAAGACAACTTCCTTTCTGCCTCCGTTAGTAGTAACGAGATCCTAAGAAGACCTTAGCGGCCTTATTAGGTTTACTATTAGCTCTAATGGCTATAAGGATAACGGCTAATAGAGGTAGATATAGTCTATAAGCATCGTTATAGAGGCTATAGCGGTCCCCTTAACCTAGTTGCTAATAGTGATGCGACATAGAGCCTTGCGGCGTCGTTACTAGTACTACTTATAAACTAAAGGAGGCTTATAGTGTTATCGAACTTAAGTCTAAAGCCGTATAGAATATAGCGAGCTTCGGCGGCGCATTCCTTGCTAAGGATAGTGCTAGTAGGTCTATGTTTAAACTCCCTAGCGTACTCCTTAGTAGCCTTAATAGTACTAGCCTTCTCGACAATGTTAATCTTGCTAATTAAGCCCCTATCTCTATGCTTAGGAGGTAGGTTATATCTTAGGGGTCTGCCGTAGATGTCCTTAGGCAGCTTTATAAACTAGAACGGGGTAGCTAGCTTAATGATAATAGCCTAGCAGCCGTTGTTAAGCATGTAGGAAGCGACGAGCTCGAAGGATTAAGTAGTAGAGAGCTTTATAGTCTAACCGAAGCCGCCTTCCTTAGCCTTAGGTAGAGGCTATAGATTGTTAGTGTTAAACAACTAACACGTTAAGAAGGACCGCATACTTATAATAGTAAGAACATATTCGTTCTCGTAAGTAACATTAATCGGGCCCGTACCGCTAGTAGGAGTAGCTAGTTTGTTAGCACCCTTAGGAGTGCCTCTCTTTCTAGTAGTCTTAGTCTTTACTCTAGTAGAAGGAGTTAAGGGAGTCTAATTCTCATCTCTAGACTCCGCATCGGGAGTAGTAGGAGCAGGTTCGGTAGCGGGCCTAGCTACTTTAGAGACATTTGTCTTGTTCGTAGTTAGTAGGTTTTATACACTATAATAGAAATTAGCTCTTGTCGTAAAGACGAGCAATGCGTTTCGAATAACAAACATCTAGCGCGCCGCGACCCTCTCTACTATAGCGTAACTCTAGAGCAAATAGCTAGATTAAATCCCTATATATACATACGATGTTAGTAGAGATGTTTATATGGCGGTAGTCGAATTAGTTAGTAGTAGTCAAATAGGGAGGATCGAGAATTCCGTCTATCGTCGTCGTATAGTCCCCTTTAGACCCTTCTCTCTATTGTCGCTAAGCCCTCCCTACTCGCCTCTTTATCGTCGCTACTACTACTAGCCTCTCTAGTAGCTATTATAAGACTCGCTCATCCCTACTACTATAACACTATAATCATAATAACAAGATCTACGTACGGCGAATTTAGTAGTCGTATTTAAGACTCTCCTAGCTATATTAATCTCTACGGTTCTTCTTCGCCCTCGGTGCCCCTTACGAAATACTCGCCTATAAAGATCTTTTCCCTATGGCCCTCTTCTCCGCTCTTAATTTCTCTGCTTCTACTCTATTATATGCTCGTTTCTCTTTTGCTCTCTACCTTACATCGGCCTCTCGTGTAGCTAAATGCCTTATACGTTCCCTTTTCGACTTCTCTACTTGTCTTATAACCTTTTCCTCCTAATCCTCGTTATATATAAAGTTATACGTCGCCTAATTAGCTATATTGTTAATGTACATATCCTTATTTATGCTTTAAGGTCGCTCGTCTACTAGTACTTACGTGCATTATATAATAGATAGAGGTTAGTCCGTACATTCGACGGCCTTAAATTATACTACGGTGTAGTCTTAGGGGTAGCGGTTTAATGAGTGTTATCCTATATACGTCGCTCGCTCTTCCTTAAGGATCCTTTAGTACGTAGACATTATAGTAAATTCTACTATATCGTGTGTTGCCTTACTCTCCCTATTATATGTCGTACTCTATAGCATAGGTTACGCTAATATCCTCGACTATTATAATTAGACGTAGGCGGATA
>NW_021941110.1:0-2614 GCF_000721785.1 Aureobasidium pullulans EXF-150
AGGTCTATTATTAAACGTAGGTACCTTATAAGGGATTTCAAAAGTTTAAAGTGCCCTTCTAATAGATCTAATAGATATTAGCTTAGCCTTCTAATCGTAAATGCAATATTAGGTCTCATTAGAATTGCTAGGTAAATAAGGCCACTAATGATCTTTTAATACTCCTTCTAGTCTACTCTCTTATCTTATAGACTAGCTAGTTTTAGTAGATTATATCTAATTAGTGGAATACTAATTAGATTAGCCTTCTCCTTATCCATTCTATGCCTTAATAGAAGATCCTTAGTGTAGTAAGACTAATCTAGGGTAATCGTTCTATTCTTTCTATTATAGATAACTTAAACTCCTAGAATCTTGCTTACTTCTCCTAGGTCTTTAATCTTGTAGATCTCTCTAAAGTGTTTCTTAAACTAGTTAATATTGTCCATTTGTTTAGCTCTAATTAGGATGTCATTAATATAGACTAGAATAAGGATCTCTTTCTCTAGATGTCTTAAAAGGCATAGGTCGGCGTCTATTTAGATAAAGCCCATCTTCTATAACGATTTAATGTAGCTCTAATTCTAATCTCTTATAGCTTGTTTTAGCCTATAGAGTGATCTTAGTACCCTTAGTATATAACCTAGTAGGATGTTTATTCTAGGTAGTACTACTATGTAAATCTCCTCCTTTAATGTTAACTTAGTAAAGGCATTATTAATATTAATAGTATAGCACTTAAGATTCTCTAGTGTAATAATTGCAAAGAACACCTATAGTGTATTATAGCGGAGAGTAAGTATAAAGGTATAGTCGAAGTCTACTCCAAATTTCTAGGTAAACCCTCTTATAATAAGGCGTACCTTTAGCTTTTTTAACGAGCTATCTTAGTTATGTTTTATAGCAAGTACCTATCTACTTATAATGATATTTGCTCCTATAGGTGGCTTAGTAATTTTAAAAGTCCCATTCGCCTATAAGGTATCTATTTTAAGCCTAAATGCTTCTTACTATAATGGTCCCTATATAGGATCATTAATTATAGCTTAATATGACTTTAGAATCGGCACTTCTTCCTTTACTAAGAATGCTACTATAAAAGTATAATGTAGGATGTTAAGTTAATTATTGTCTCCTAAGTTAATTCCTAGACTTAGAAGGTTAATTGCTAGCATTGCCTTATATAACTTGAAATTAGGTTGTCCTTCTAGTATACTATACTCTTCTCTTATCCTCTTTAATACTTAGGGGACTTTAACATAAGAAAGAACCTTTCTTCCTATAGTTGTAGCTACTAGTATTATTATTATAGCTATTACTAGTAAAGATAGTCGTAGCTCCTCCTAAGATTCGATATTACTTTCTTCTAATAGCTCTAAATCGCGCTCCTCCTATAAGTTAGCGCCATTTTCTAGTTATAGCTATCTAGATCCTTATGTAAAGTCCTAATAGAGATGTCTTTTATGCTCTAGGAATGCTAGGATCTCGACTTATAGTACAGTTTTCTTTAATGTAGCAGTTATAACTAGTAGAATAGTCGTTATATCTATTATAGGAATCTATTATAAGGGCGGCTAGCCTCTTAGATTTCTTAGGGGAGCTATGTTCGGTGTAGCTCGTCTAAGGATACCTAGTTATAGGTCTCCTCCTTACTTGTTCTTAAAGAAGTCTACTCTATATAATTTAATTACTTTTCTTATGTCTATAGCCTAGAAGAGCTACTACTTTATAGTCCCTTTAACGTATCTAAGGAACATATAGTGTCTACCTCTATCTATAAACTTATCTCTCCTAGTACCTTATAGTAGGGAGTCTAGATTTATATATGAAACTACTTAATAGCCCTAAACTCTTAAATAGTTAATAGATGGTTTAATCCTAGTAAACGCTTCTTCTAGACTAACTTATACTCTATTAATAATTAGGCCATTTAAAACTCTATTCCTAATGTAGACGTCTACTTATATAGCTTTAACCTATAGCTCTACTAGTAGATTTACATCCTTTAGTATAGCTCTAGTACCATTCTAAATTGTCTAGTATAATCTTTTAACTAGTCTATTTTAACTTAACATATAGTAGATAGTTAACTCGTATTATATACCTAATTCTTATTTCTAAGATCTAAAGAGGTTCTCTAGTTCTAGTGTATTGTTAGACCTTACTACTAGGATCTTTAGATCTATTATAGTTTCTACTTCCTTTTTCTATTAGTTTAGGATAGGAGCTACATCTAACTTTGCCCTCATAGGAAAGATCTAGGTTTTTCTTAAGAAGTTATTAATAACTAAAATGAAGTAGATGCATCCTTTATAGGATTCTAGCATCTAACTATAGGTATTAATGTAAATAAGTTTAAGGATTCCCTCCTTTCTCTTACTTATTACCTCTTTTCTTATAACTTTAGTTTAGACCTTAGCCTTATCCTCTATAATTTGTATAAAGACCCTAGTAACTACTACTTCTAGGTCTTTTATAGCAATTATAGGCTCTTAGCGGGATGACTAAGAAGACTGTTAACACGGAGTGAACCGTCGCTATAATTGACAGGATAATACGTAAGGAATCTAAGGTGGAGGGGGCTCCGAGTAGAGAGATAATGGCTGCGGAGCGCGCCAAGACTCGCTAAGCGAGA